>NC_090269.1:91495572-91800572 GCF_040414725.1 Anabrus simplex | reverse complement strand
AAAGAGGCAGTCTTGGGAGTATAGTTGAGTTGTTTAATTAAAACAGTCTAATTAAGACTTGTGTGGAAGCCATGTCAGCCAAGTAGGTGAATTGGTTTTTTTGGGTTGGTAGTTGACATGCATCTGTTGCAGTCTTCTTCTGATTCTTCAAGTAGTGTTTTGTTTTACGATGGCAGCTTATTAGTGCGTGTTTATAGAAGATGTAAATATAATTTGTAAATAAAATAGTGCACACAACTGACAGCATTTCATGTGTGCATCTTTGTGGATACATCAAAATGAAAGAGAGGAAATTTGTAAGGAAGATCTTCAGCGCACGTCAAATTCTAAAGGCGAATATCACTTGAGGTCAAATTTGAGAAGCTCCCATCTGTTATGAGGAAGCGCTGACTTATATTTTATAGTCATCTGTCTCGAATGCCTAACACCAGAATGTCTCAAAGAACTCTTGATCTTCTCATGATCTGGAAATATACCACTACATGGGCAACGGCTGTGAAGGAATATCTGGCTGGTATCTCTGAGACACTGGTTCAAGAAAGAGGTTCAGGACCTGGGTACATGGGTTAAAACTTCTAGAAAGACTGGGAAGCCAACCCGGTTCAAAGTGGTCCAAAGAGTGAAGAACTGCATTCTCCATCAAGATGAACAAGTACTGGAAATCCAGAAAGACTGACAAATGTTAAGTGTGGTCAAAATGATGTGTTCAAAAAATATATATACAGTCAAACTTGGTTAATTCAAATTTTTCTTCTTCTTTTATGACCATATAGGATCACTTTAGTCAGTCCGTCGTTCAGTCTCTTTGAAGGGATTGTTTGGGCTTTGCGGTCCTCCCAGTACTTCAAATGTTTTAAATAAATCGTAAACAATTCTATTTTTTTGAGATAGGATAGGAAAGGGTTAGGAGCAGGAAGGAAGCTGTCGTGGCTTTAATTATGGTACAGCTTGGTGAGAAAATGGGGAAACCACGGAAAACCATCTTCAGGGCTGTCAACAGTGGGATTCGAACCCACTATCTCCAGAATGCAACCTGACAGCTTTGTGCCACAAACCACGCAGCCACTCGCTCGGTTGTAAACAATTCAAACTTTTGTCAGTTCCTTGATATTGTTATATGGATACAACGTTGAAAAAAATGTTCTGTGATTCGATTATTGTTTAGACTATTTGAAGTAATACCTATCGAGATTAGGTTGTGAAATCATGATATTCAGCCCATGATATTTTGTGAACCAGAGTGCTATGATTACAAAGGTTTTGAAAGGAAAGCAGTTTAGTCAAGCTTGTTTGTTAAAATTCAGGAAATAGTTCCACCCCATCCCTCTTCCTTCCCAGCCCAGACACTTGTTTTTATTGTGCACTGTACTTCAGTCCCTTCAGTGTACCTGTAGTCACAGGTGAAGTTACCGTAGTAGTTTTTCCTTTAGAAGTGTGCACTTTTGTATTTAAAAAAAAAGTACAGAGGGTACAGCATATCACAGGCATCAGTGTTCGTTTATTACTGAACTGTGTCAAAAATGTCTCAGTCTAACTGAATCGACTTGTATACCAGACATCTTCCTTCATAGAAGACTTGATGACAACTTATAATCTGACACCAACCCCAGCTACCAAAAGGTTCCTAGTCGAACGACTCCAGAAAACTGCAGAAATAGACCCAGAATTCTTTAATACTCTGGCCATGAACAATGATGAATGGAAATCAGCCAATTTTGAGCTACGTCACCTCTATACGAGAGGAGAAATTCACAGCCTTCATAACCGTATTTGTAATAAAAGCGGTTTTCACCAGATATCCAGCGACTGTGTTTGTGAAATCTGCGGAACACATTGTTCACTACTAGCCCATCATCAACCGATAATTATGACGATCCAGCGACTGTGTTTGTGAAATCTGCAACACACACTGTTCACTATTAGTCCATGGTGACAGACGTGAGTGAGTGAGTGAGTGAGTGAGTGAGTGAGTGAGTGAGTGAGTGAGTGAGTGAGGCTCCATAGTAATCAAGTGATTTGAAGGTGTTATACAACAGTGAAAATGATAAACATTTGCGGAAGTGTGGCATCTGTCAATATACCCACACGTTTTGTCAGTATTGATATTCTTTTTCTTCCAAATTCGCATTGTAAAGAAAATGGGTCGCTGAAACAACGGAGTTGAAAGCCCATCCACTACCAGTGCTGCCAACGTAGACCGCCTTGTGAAGTGCATGCTGGACAACTTCATTAACTCTGACAGCTTCCTTGAAATAATTGTGCAGGCCATTTCAACCCGCATAACAGAAGTGGTCATAAAAGAACCTGGAAAAAGTTTTAAATTTAATATCGAAGCGTTGTCAGAGTTAACTGAAAAACTTGATAAGAAGGAGGCGGAAATCCACAAAATGAAGGAGGATATGGATGCCAAGTACGATTCGATGGAGCAATATAGCAGGAGAAATAATGTCAGAAATTTTGGCATCCCCGAAAGTTCAAACGAAAACTGCGATGAACTAGTGCTCAACGTATGCAAAGCAGTAGGTGCAGATGTGAGACTTAATGACATTGATAGGTGTCACAGAGTAGGACCTAGATCTCCAGAAAGAACACGACCTGTCCTAGTGAAATTTGTGTCTTATCGCTCACGGCAGGACGTCTTCACGAGAAAAAGGAAACAGAAAGGCTCATCCACAACAATCTGTGAAGATCTTACAGCTATCAGAACGTCCATCTTGAAGACAGCAATCCAGCATTTTGGATTTACAAACACTTAGACTGACTCAGGAGACATCGTAATCAAGAAGGCTGACGGGATGAAATTAAGAGTTTGCCAGTTAAAGGAACTTCCTATGGTATAATCTTCTGTTGCAGTGCTGCCTTATCACTTGACAATGCGAGTCCACTCCCATCCTTTACCATAAGTCACAGCTGAGAAGCTTTTTATTTAAGTAACTTTATCTATCTACCTATATATCTATCATCTGTGTCTATCTACCTATCTATCCATTTACTGTATTTATTTATCTATTTATCTAAATATCTATTCGCTTATCTATCTTCTTATCCTAACTAGTTCTAATTTAAGTCAGGCCTCCGTATTACGTCTACATAGATCTAACATCAACACTATGTAGAATAAGCTCGTACTCGAGTTATTCTGTACGCCTAATCTGCTGTTGCATGTTACCACTGTTATTATTATTATTATTATTATTATTATTATTATTATTATTGACAATTTAATTATCTAAAACACGTTAATTGCTGACTATTCATTGGATGTAGTCGCATGCTATGTTCTAGTTACGTTCATTTTAGCAACCGCCAATGCATACCACACACAGCCGTAATCCCGCTGACCATAGCAATACTTTTCCTTGTCACACTTCCCCTTCCCCACCCATCCCTTCAACCTGTCTACCTGCTAGTCCACTGACCCGAACCCCACCCCTTGAAGCTACAACACACATTCTCTAGTCAGCCCTAAATAGACATAAAAGCGCACTTCGCATATGTCACCTTAATGCCCAGAGTTTAGTTTCTCAAACTCGTATAGATGAACTAAAAGCGATTTTCATTCCACTGTCCTTTGATATAATCTTAAGCAGTGAAAGTTGGTTGAAAGTTAAACATCAGACCAAGAATCTGGAATTACCTGGCTACTGCCTTCTGAGGAATGACAGACTTGGCAAAGAGGGCAGTGAGGTCTATGCTTTTGTCTCTTCATGCATGAAACCTCAAATTATCTGTCAGTCGCCTCAACAGTATGAGCGAAAACCTGAGTACATGTTCACAGAGATACATGTCTACTGTGAAATGCTTGGTAGGTGTTGTTTACAAACTGCCTAAAGCTCGCAATCTGAATGACTTAGAGACTGATCTTAACAGACTGTTACCTATGTACTGTACCTGTTTAAATGGTACCTTTTAAGTATAAATGAAGATTTGTTTTATTTCACGTAAACTTTACATGAATACGCACGGACCAGGTATCAGCTGATAGACATGCCGTCCCATGGCGGGCCAAATGCGGAACTGGGTCAAGCAGTCAAGGACACGTGGGTTACGTCACAGCGGATAGCACGTCATGCAGCGAAAGTTGGAGAAGGGGGCGAAAGAATCCTGGAATAATCTTTACCTTACAAGGGAGAACGAATCACACTAAAGTATTACCTTTAATAAATAGGAATCCTAATATGTGGATTACATCATCTTTTTATTTGTACGTTGGTCAAGAGAGGAATATTACATGATATTCTTCTGTGAGAACACGGAACATTGAGGGAAAGTTGAGTTGAATTTGAACAGTGTGAGAACACAGTATTCTTATTAGATCCTGACTGCTGCATATTCTAGTACGTTCTGTAGAAATGTCAAGAGGCAACATGATCGAAGTGATAGGTCTGGAAACTTTGAGTACTTTCTACCTTGTTTGTGAACTTTACTCGGGATATTCCCAACAAGTTTGTACTTGGTCTTCGAATTTGAGAATTATTCCATGATTTCATGGGAACTATTTCATTCCAGAATATATTTGGAACAATTAAGCCATCGACCAGAGAACATTTCTCCAAGTTAAAGTGTAAAAGACGTGTGATAGAGAGTACAACAGGGTGACAGTTCAAGTATTTAACGAAGTGTTGAGCCACTATAGAACGCATAGGCTAAGGATCGACAAGAAGTAGATGTAGTACATTATTTAATACTACGGGAGAAATAGGACAGCGAATGTTGTACATCGTTGCACCAGTTAAGTATTATAGTGCACAAATTAGTGAAGTAAAACAGGCGGAGCAAACTTCTAATGTAAATTTTACGTGAAATAATACAAATCTTCATTTATACTTATAAGGTACCATTTGGATGGGTACAGTACGAACATTTTATAATGATGGGAGACTTCAATACAAACCTTTTAGATCCAGATTCTTCCGAAACCACTCATCTATTGAATACGTTTCAGGCATGCAGTATGGCGATCCTTCCACTTTCTCCCACTCACCACACTAAAACACACACATACTACTAGACTTAATAGTAACGAACAACCCTGACAGAGTATTACATCTCGCCCAGACATCTGCTCCCGGACCGTCAGCCCATGATATTATCTTTATGACTTATGCACTGCAATGCCCCAAACATAAACCTAAGTACATTAATTACAGAGACTATAGCCATATTGACAACAAAAAATTTATGGAAGACGCTTTTTCGATGCTGTGGCAGGAGTTAACTCATACAACATGGTCGGTCACCACTTTCAATAACATGAATAACATGATTATAAGTTAAGAACTTCATTTTCCCGTATTGAACTGAGATTCACAATTAGAATTAAAGAAGGTTCAACCTATTCAATACAAAGTGTGTTGTACAAGGTGTTCACTACATGTTATTTATTATTACTAGTACCGGTTTCGACGCTTAATGGCGTCATCATCAGCTAGAAATCACAAAGTGGGCAGGGTACATAACATAAAATTGTATACATGATACATGCATTGCAAAGTACAAATGATTGACTGTTTTTACATTAAGAGCTAGATGAATAATGAGTAAAATATGATGGCATAATATAATGCATAGAGGCATTATAGTCTAATGAGGCAGGTAGGTATTGTACAATAAAGTTGGTCTGATGTATGAGAGTAAAAGTCTTAGTATAATAATAAAACGATGCGGTAAAATTGTCCACTCTTCTGTTGTTATCAATTGAGATATATAAGTCCAGGTCCAGTGTTGTGTGTGGTTGGCAAGACCATCAAATATTTGTTTAAGGCCAGTACACCTGACGTTGAGTGGTTGAATAAGGTTGAATTTTGAGGTCGTCTCAGCTCAACATAGGTGATGAAGCTTAAAAGGAAGAAAAGCTAAGTTAATGGAATAAATAGCTAAAGATGGGTTCGCGGCTGAATGTGATGGAATATGGGACTCACCTTGTTTGGCGTGCTGGTTGTGTGTTGTGAGAAGGGTTGTGGACGAGTGAGATGGATGTGAGTAAGTTGAGTGTGAGTGGAGGTGAGGTGGGAGGGGCAGGAAAAGGAGAGGGGGGAAGGAGAGAGGAGGGGAGTGGAAGGGATGGGAAGGCAGAGTTTAAGGCAGGTCAGGGGGATGGAGTGGTGGTAGTGTGCGACATAGGAGTGTTGCATAAAATCAGCTTCATGGTCCGTATCGCACTTCAATAGATTCACAATTAAGTATTTAATTTATTTTCCACCTAGTCGATACAATGATTGCTTAAGGCAATTTTTAATGGTCAAAAGTGGTACATGTTTCGTATATTATCAACATCTTCAGCCACATAACACTGTTTAGATGAAAAATATATAAAATTGACAAAGTAATGCTTTAGAGAAAGTGTCCTTAAAATTAACATAAGATTGACAAGATTAAAACAAACAAATAACTCAAGAGAAAATATATAAATTATTTCTACAATAGACAGCAGTCGTCAAGGAAACACTTGTACAATATTCCATAGAGAAATTGTCCTAATAAATATTCTTTTCTTAATAATTCATGAAAAAAGATCAATTTATAAATTAAAAATTATACAATTTATAAGTAATTATCGAAACGAAGAAATCCTGATATCACAGTGCGGCTCTTATTATTAATGTAGATGAAAATATAACTAATTCCTAGTTGTCAAATCTTATTAAGCCTGCTTTCCTTTGGAACAGTAACTCCTGTCATTCTTTCACAGTTTTGCGCCGGGTGTAATACTGATGATGCGATTTTCCTTGCTCTTGCACCTGAGGAGGTGGAGGAGCGGGGGATATAGGTATGTCAAGAACTTCCTTGCTGAAAAACATAGAAGATTCTCAGCAATGGGATCACACATGACTGCCACAGGTCATAAATTTACCAACATAGAACAAGACCTGACCATCATAAAAAAGTTAAAAAAGGGCAGCTTAATGAACACATATGAAGACCTGTACATTCATCTAGACCAACTTGTAAGGAAAAATGAAAACCTTAATGAGGCTGTAGAATATAAGAATCCATTATATTATCAAATTCTAGTATATTTGAAAATGCTTGAGAAGGATCACGAAAAAAGAATTGGAATTTCTCCACCTACAGATAGCCCTACAACTTGTTCCTCCTCAGTTGAAGCTATAGGTGACAGCAAGGAAGTTCTTGACACACCTATATCCCCCGCTCCTCCACCTCCTCAGGTGCAAGAGCAAGGAAGATCGCATCATCAATATTACACCCGGCGCAAAACTGTGAAAGAATGACAGGAGTTACTGTTCCAAAGGAAAGCAGGCTTAATAAGATTTGACAACTAGGAATTAGTTATATTTTCATCTACATTAATAATAAGAGCTGCACTGTGATATCAGGATTTCTTCGTTTCGATAATTACTTATAAATTGTATAATTTTTAATTTATAAATTGATCTTTTTTCATGAATTATTAAGAAAAGAATATTTATTAGGACAATTTCTCTATGGAATATTGTACAAGTGTTTCCTTGACGACTGCTTTCTATTGTAGAAATAATTTATATATTTTCTCTTGAGTTATTTGTTTGTTTTAATCTTGTCAATCTTACGTTAATTTTAAGGACACTTCCTCTAAAGCATTACTTTGTCAATTTTATATATTTTTCATCTAAACAGTGTTATGTGGCTGAAGATGTTGATAATATACGAAACATGTACCACTTTTGACCATTAAAAATTGCCTTAAGCAATCATTGTATCGACTAGGTGGAAAATAAATTAAATACTTAATTGTGAATAGGAGTGTTGTGCAGAGAGTAAAAGATCGATTTCTTCTTCGTGGATTTGATGCCTCTAAAGACTTGGATTAGGAAGTCGAAAAGAATATTAGGTTTTTCTGAAATTTCACTGAGGTTTAGATTGGGATTGAAAAATTGGTCTAAATGAATAAAACAGTTTTCCGTAACATTGAGTAAAAGGCCTTTGTTTATGTTCTTGAGAATTTCTAGGTCTTGTTCTATGGCAGTGAAATTATGCTTTGAGTCATGTATGTGTTGGCCTATTGCAGAAAACCTATTATACTTAATGGCATTAATGTGTTCTAGGTATCTAACTTTGAAACTTCTTCCGGTCTGTCCGATGTATGAGGAAAAACAGTTATTGCATTTGAAACGATAAACACCTGACTTTGCGTGAATGTCGGATTTGTTTATTGACTTGGAATTGTGCACTATTTCTATTGTTGGTTTTGTACGAAATTTTTATGTTATGTTTCTTGAAGATGTTAGTTTCACTGTGTATGTTTTCATTGAAAGTGAAGGTGGCGTATAGGGCGGGGTTAGGTCTTTCTTTGGTTAATGTTAACTTTAGTCTGTGTTTACATTTGTTGATAATGCGTTCTATGAATGAGGAATTATATCCGTTATATTTAGCAATGGCACGTATGGTATTCAGTTCTTTCTTTAGATTTTCCTTAGATAACAGTATTTTTATGCTTGGTCTTTCATACTGTAGTAAGTGGTGCACTTATGTGTGTATGGGTGTGTGGAGTCTCTTCTGATAGTTGTCGCTGTTTGTGTTGGTTTTCTGTAGATATTATATTCTAGTGAGGAAGGCAGTCTCTTAATTGTAAAGTCTAAAAAATTTATTGAGTTACTGAACTCGGACTCCAATGTAAATTTTATATTAGAATCTATATTGTTTAAATTGTTGAGGGTGGTAGCTGCATTTACCGTTCTGTCATCTAGAATAACCAGAGTATCATTGACATATCTGGACCAGAAAAGTATGTTTGAGAAGATATTATTGTTATTAATTGCCGTGTCTTCTAGGGAATCTATGTATATCTCCGCCAAACTTCCTGAGGCCGGCGACCCCATAGCCAGTCCATCTTGTTGGTATATACATTTGTCAAATGTGAAATAGGAATTTTTATGCTCGGTCTACCATACTGTACCTTTTCTTTGCGGCAATATGTGAAAAACAGGTGTCCCACAAGGGTTAACCCTAGCCCCCTTGCTCTTTTCTGTCTATATCAACGACCTAGCTAAACAGCTGATGCATTGTAAACATCACATTTATGCTGATGACATACAATTGTACATCCGTGCAAAACCAACAGACATTTCGAAAGCAATCAAGCAAATTAACATGGATCTAGACGCCATAAGAAAATGGTCTTCCCAGCTTGGACTTTTTAAATCCAAAAAAATCCCAAACCACAGCAACTGCCCACCAAAGACTTTTTTTCCAGTAGTTACCGCATGTCCATCCCTGACGTACGACTTCGAAACCAAGCTTTGCCCTTTTACAAGAGCGTAAAAAATCTCGGAGTAATCATTGACCAGCACCTCTCGTGGACGGAGCAGACAATATCTGTGAGTAGACGAGTTTTTGCCATGCTGCACACATTAAACAATTTCAAATTTACTTTCCCATACAGTTTAAAGAACAAACCAGTTGAAACCCTTGTTCTTCCAATATTCGATTATTGTGACGTAGTTTACAAAGACATGAAAACCAAGCTTAGAGATAAACTACAACTTGCACAGAATGCCTGTGTAAGATTTATATATAATCTGAAATTTTCAGATCATGTTACCCAGTCCTACGTCGACATCGGATGGCTACGCCTTGAAGACAGACGCAAGCTTCATACCCTGACTTCATTGTACCAAATCCTTATCTTACAATGCCCATCTTACCTGTATGAACGATTTCATAGTCTTTCTGAACACCATGATAAAAACACCAGTGTGCTGAGCTCGGTATTGCTTGCTATTCATGAGCATAAATCCTCAACTTACAACAATTCCTTCACTGTTGTGGCCAGCCGTGAATGGAACTTCCTTCCGCACAAGGTCAGAGGGATATTAAACCACGGAAGATTTAAAAGTAGGTGCTTAAAATATCTGTATGAAACGAGCTCGTAATGCGGCATTCTTCTTCTCCATCTTCTTCCTATTCTTCTTGTTGTTGTTATAATATTCATCAGTAGTGTTAGAGAGTACTCAGCTGTGGTTCCCTGCATAGTTATCCTTATATCGATCCCCATTTCGTAATATTTTTCGCCCACAGTAAAAACACAGAAACTGTAACATTCATGATATATTCTGGAATTGGACAAATTAATTGTAAATATTAGTAGGTTTATCTATATTATTATTATTATTATTATTATTATTATTATTATTATTATTATTATTATTATTATTATTGTAATTGTTTGTATGTTAATTTTTTCATAGGTATTATATTATTGTACTTGGAAAGCAAACTGAGCCTCCGTGGCTCAGGCGGCAGCGCGTTGGCCACTGACTGCTGGGTTCCGTGGTTCAAATCCTGGTCAGTCCATGTGAGATTTGTGCTGGACAAAGGGAACGCAAGACAGTTTTTTCTCCGGCTACTCTGGTTTTCCCTGTCATCTTTCATTCCAGCAACACTCTCCACTATCATTTCATTTCATCTGTCAGTCATTAATCATTGCACCAGGGGAGTGCGACAGTCCTTAGCAGCCAGCACAAATCCCATACTCGCCGCAAGATGGGGGCTTCATTCATTCCATCCCTGACCCGGTCACTGACTGGAAAACAGGTTGTAGGTTTTCAAACTTAGGAAGCAAACTGTAAATTTATATATTTATGATAGATATTTTATGTACAGTAGGATAGCATAGTTATTTGTTTCAGTCTCTTTTTATTTATTTATTCAGTATTCTAATATTTTTATTTTATGTTATTTACATATTTCACTGATCCATCCGTCCGTCCATCCATCCATCCATCCATCAATTTTTGAGTTATGACTTATAAAGTTAGAGCACAATCTTACTTCATTATGTTAAGTTAATAAAGTTTCTAGCTACTGAGAAAAATACTCATTTTTAACTGAATTTATAGCACTGAACATGGATGACCCGGTTGCCGGTCAACTTCCTGAATCAAATTTTCCAAAAGTCAAGATTTCCTATGTTCAGTTCATTAAATACAAATTTTGCAAAATTTATTTGTCCCCTAAACCCACTGAATCTGAATTTATTTGAAACATTCATCTTGCTGAGTTACAAAGACTGAACAAAGGTAAAAAATGTATGATGTGAAGTTGTAACTTAGTTGGCAAAGGAAAGCTTGTCAGCATCCTCCTCCTCTGTAAACAGTGTACTTCAGAATTTTTAATCCTTCTCTGGTAGTTCAGCATTGTTTAATCAGGACTGCCTTGACTGACTCTCCACACCATTCTGAACTCATTTACCATACCTCCAGAATCACTCTGTTTTGGCTCCATAAGTATAGTGGAGATATTGCACACTTTTTGACCCAAGGTGCTGTGCCTGCAGTACAATCAGAAAGGACTTGGAAAAAAGGAAAAAGAATATATACTGTATATTCAGAAAAATTACTTCAGACAAACAGGTTTCAGAAAAGAAATACATTCTGAAAAAATGTCTTGGCAGAAAGTGAATTCGCAAAAATGGATTCAGAAAAATGGGCCACAACAGGTGTACCCTCTTAAGTGTTTAATTCAATGTTTGTGAATGAAATTAAATGCCTTTGCTGGCAAGACTTAGTGTTTACAGAACACTATGTCTTCTGGTATGGGCTAGAACAAATTTGTTACTTTCATTGTTCAGGTTCAGTCTCATCCTCGTCTTTGACAACATGAAAGTGTCCGAGGTATAGTGGTGCTAGTAATACCATTCCATAAGCAGCCAATCCCTGTTATAAATGGTGTGAAAATGTCACTCATAGGGTCAGTTGGTGTGGGCATTTCAGTGGGCTTGGCAGATTCAGTGAAGGAAGCAACAGGAAACTACCTCATTCCTCATTTCCCTAATATGCCTCTTCAGTGATGCCTGGGACACCTATGATGGCTGATGACAGAGCTGTTGAGGTCCAAACCAGCCTCTGGGCTGAGCATTCAACATACAATAAAATTAAAAATTATATGAAGACTGCAGAAAAGTGACTAAATGCTGACATATATTGTAATTCATAACTAAATGTAAACTTCAGTAGATTGTAGTTGCAA
Organism: Anabrus simplex; assembly: GCF_040414725.1. Lineage (NCBI taxonomy): Eukaryota > Metazoa > Arthropoda > Insecta > Orthoptera > Tettigoniidae > Anabrus > Anabrus simplex. Next base: position 91,788,605 of record NC_090269.1, on the reverse strand, counting down.
CTAAAACAATAAAAAATCAATATTTCTCATGGTACCATGTAAAAAAAATTGTTTTCATAAATGTCCCACACTGAATCTTCAGATACAGGGTCACTCTTGTTTTATACCAGTGGTTCCCAAAGTTTTTCCACTTGTGAACACTTTTCTGCATGAGCAAACCCATCATTTATCATTATCATCATAATTTCCCCTTTTCCAGCTGGCACCAGGTGGGGGCAAATACGTTTCCTCTCCATTTTGTCCTGTCTCCTCATCCAACACTGTGTTCCAGTTCAGGTTCAGTTGTCTTATGCTGTTCTTCACCGAGTCCATCCATCATAATCTCGGTCTTCCACATCTTCTCTTCTCTGTCATATCTCTTTCTACACTTGTCTTTTTTTCCCCCCCAATTTGCTTTACATCACACCGACGCAGATAGAACTTATGGTGACGATGGGATAGGAAATGGCTAGGAGTGGGAAGGAAGTGGCCGTGGCCTTAATTACAGTACAGCCCCAGTATTTGCCTGGAGCGATAATGGGAAACCTCGGAAAACCATCTTCAGGGCTGCCGACAGAGGGGTTCGAACCCACTATCTCGCAGATGCAAGCTCACAGTTGCCTGCCTCTAACAGCACGGCCAACTCGTCCGGTATGCTAGATTTTGTCAAATTTCTGATCCCGCTAATCTTTGGGAAAGGTTCAAAGATTTTTTGTCAGACGACATCTTATAGCAAAGAGAAAAGCAGGTGGAAGATTGTCCTCTAAATCATAGTGAAATATACAAACAACGTCTATTATTAATCAAAGATGCAGTGTTATCTGTAGGAGGACAGAATTGAAATCAGTATGGCTTACATCAACCCGCAAGGTCAGGAAATGAAGAAAGTAGAGAATCCTTAAAGGAAACCAATTATGATATTCAATCTTTGGAACGACTGATAACTACCAGCAAAAAATCTTTAACTACAGAACAACTTGCAGTATATCGTAAAATTCTGAGTAGTATACAGTCTGAACGTGGAAAAATCTTCTTCTTAGATGCTCCAGGTGGTACAGGAAAAACATTCTGCATAAATTTGCTATTAGCAAAAGTCAGAAGTACTAGAAACATTGCTGTAGCTGCTGCATCATCTGGGATTGCAGCAATATTAGTGGAGGGAGGTCAAACAACACACGCAGTCTTCAAACTGCCTCTTAATCTCACTCGCACTGAGACTCCCATCTGTTATTTTTCTTTTTTTTTTTTTTTTTTGCTAGGGGCTTTACGTCGCACCGACACAGATAGGCCTTATGGCGACGATGGGATAGGAAAGGCCTAGGAGTGGGAAGGAAGCGGCCGTGGCCTTAATTAAGGTACAGCCCCAGCATTTGCCTGGTGTGAAAATGGGAAACCACGGAAAACCATCTTCAGACTCCCATCTGTTATATTTCTAAACAATCTAAAACGGCTGAAGTTTTGCGAGAATGTAAACTCATTGTTTGGGACGAAAGTGCAACAGGCCATAAATGCACGTTTGAGGCTCTCGATAATACTCTCCAAGACTAAGAAGTAACAAACATATAATGGGTGGAGTTACTGTGCTACTCGCTGGAGATTTTCGTCTAACTTTACCAGTGATACCAAGAGGGACACGTGCTGACGAGGCAAAGGCATATGTAAAAGCGTCATACTTATGGTCTAACATTCACAAACTTACTCTGAGAATAAGTGTGAGGGTCCATTTAAGTGGTGATCTTTTGGCTGGCGAATTTTCAGAACTTCTTCTGAAAATCAGAAATGGAGAATTATCAGACGTCCCTGGGAAAAAGTTTGATTCTTGAAGGTTTAGGTGCAGTAATAAACTCTTTAGGAAGTCTTATTTCAAAGATATATCCCAATGTTGCTAATCTCAAAGACAAATCTATGGACTGGCTTTGCGAGCGAGAAAAACTTACACCAAAAAATGAGACGGCTAATTAAATAAATGAAGCATTGCTTACATATTTTGATGCAGAAGAAATAGAGTATAAATCAGTCAACGCAGTATTACAAACAGACGATGCTGTGAATAATCCAGTAGAATTCCTAAATACTCTTAATCCTCCAGGATTCCCATCTCACAAACTTCATCTGAAAGTAGGAGCACTTGTAATGTTGTTGTGTAACCTCAAACCACCTAAGTTGTGCAATGGCACTAGATTACATGTGACGAGTTAAAAAAAATTAATAGAAGCTGCTGTTATTACAGGGTGTGCTCGAGGGGAATCAGTGTTCATTCTGCAAATACCACTTATACCATCAGATTCTTCGTTTCAGTTTAAGATTGCAATTTCCAATTAGAGTATGCTTTGCTATGACAATTAATAAATCCCAAGGCCAGAGTTTAACATTTGCAGGAATCAACCTACACGAAGACTGTTTCTTCCACGGTCAATTTTATGTCACCTGTTCCAGAGTAAGTTCCCCAAGTAGCTTAGTCATTTTGGCAACAGAAGGAAGAACTGCCAATATTGTACATAAAGAAGTTCTAAACTGAATAATTATATTTAAAATTCTTCTTTTATTTGTTATGTGATACATATGATTTTACGTTACTTATTCATTGATTAAGTTGTCCGGCTCCCTGCCTAAATGGTTAGCGTGCTGACCTTTGGTCACAGGGGTCCCGAGTTCGATTCCTGGCAGGGTCAGGAATTTTAACCATCATTGGTTAATTTTTCTCTGGCATGTGTCATCTTCATCATTTCATCCTCATCATGACATGCAGGTCGCCTACGGGGGTCAAATCGAAAGACCTGCACCTGGCGAGCCGAACATCTCCTCGGACACTCCCAGCACTAAAAGCCATACGCCATTTCATTTCCATTTCATTGATTAAGTATATTAAAGTTCATGTTTTCTAAAGATATTTCAAGTTATTTGATGGTTAGGTTTTAGATATAGTTAATTATAATGCATTTCTTTAAATCTTTAACATTATAATTTAGTTCGATAGCAAATATTTGTATTTTAACTCTGTAGTTTGATTTCATAATTAAAAGTTAATTTTTAAGATTAAGATGATTTAATTAAGCTCATTCATATCTTTAATATTTCATTCCATTCATAAAGCAGACAAAGAAATAGTTACATAAGAAGTAATGTAAAATAATATATTTACATTTCGAGATCACAGGGAGTTTTAAATTTCATTTAACAGTGAACTTGAAATGATAATTGGTATAAATAAAATATCTCTTTATTTTATAAGTGTTACATAACATGTGAAACTTTTCAATTCCGCGGCCAAAGCCGGGACGGGAACACACATCATTTACGTTCAAGTCTTACATTTCTGACGAAAGCTGATGAATGTCTAACATTTGGTTCGGTGGCATTCAAAAGAAAATGGGAAATAAAAAAATATAATGGGACATAATTCAACTATTACGCGAGCGAAGTCGCGGGCAAAACGCTAGTATTATTATGTATCTTTATATTATGATCTTTCCTACTTTTAAAAGTTCCACTCAAGCTTATTCGTTTACTAATGTCATTTCATGTAATCTCTCCACTGACAGCTCGGAACATACCACTTAATGGAGCATCTTGTCTCCTTACTCCCCAGCCCAAAGTTTGCAACATTATCATAATCTTAGAAGTGAAGCTTCCACGGTGTGAAGAATTATTTAATTTCCACGTTGAACCGTGTTGTACTTGTATGCATATCATCCCTTGGAATCTGGAAAGGAAAATCCGCGAGGCTATCGAAATCAAGAAACATCCGAACAACATAAATTTAGAAGAAGGATATAAAATCAGTAATTCTTGGATGGCTATCATTCATAGTTTAAGACATACAGACCACAACATAAACACACGGGCCGCAACCCCATTACATAACAGCGCGGGCAAGCCCCCACTACCTGGCTGTGACATATACTTTCCAGAATTCTCGCGAGACAGCCAGGGCTTACGTCAGCCAGAAAGGCTAGGATATAAAAGGCCAAGATCAAGGCCACTCTAGTAGTATAATTTCTGCCTGGGAGACTGATTACCTCGGGTCCAGTAGGGGTATTTCAGTCGCCTCGACAAAGAATACTGCAATGTATTCGAAACGTCGGCAAACTGTACGTGATATGCGTACAAGTACAACACGGTTCAACACGGAAATTAAATTAAGTAATCATTATCATAACATTACTGCTTTGTTGGAAGTCACCCAGAACAAATCATGCTGCTTTCCCTCGGATCTGTTCGTCTTTCAAGTCTGTCATTGTTACCTATATCCAGGAGTATTCTAATATTCCATGTCCCTAATGTAATTGACGATTAGTTTTCTGACCACAAGTGGGGTGACCACCCAGCCAATCAAAAAGCGTGTTTACCGATGTTTAGCCCATATTTTCTACAAGAGGCCTGTCCAGACACAGATGCAGGACTGAATTCCTGAGTAGTCACAGGTTTCAGAAAGACGACCATCACCAATGTGCAGGTCCCAACTATAAGCTCCCACTTTCACCCCAAACCTACTCCTACCGTCCTTATCCAATCACAATTGGAGTTAAGGAAAAAGTGCCACTGCCATGAATTTGTTTACGGTCAATTCCAACTTGCTGGGGAGAGATCCACACATTTTGTCTGAGCCATATAGACTCAAAGTATCGTTACATGCCAGCCCCGTGGTAGCTCCTTTTGGCACTTCCAGGAAGGTGCTAGTGACTCACACGACCTGGAATCTCCCAGCCGGCTTGTAGAGTGGGGCCAGCCTTTCTGTGTATTGTTCTCGTTGGCCGGCTAACCTGCAAGTTTCTTGGAAATTCAATGGGAATGTTCTGCCTCTAGTGACATCGCAAAATTTCTGGCTCAAGACATGCGAGCTATAAAAAGGGAGGCTAGCCGTGGACAGTCAGTCAGTGTTGGACTTCATGTGAGATTTAGTGTGTTGGAGTTTGATGGCTGACGACAGAGGTGTTGGCTGTTGCTAGTGTCTTATCGAGGTCTGAACCAGGAGCTGTTTTTGTGGTGTTGGAGAGACCAGTGAGTGCGTGAACTGGAGGCGACAGAACGGAAAACTAAACTGTGTTCGTGTATTTCTGCACGAGTCAGCGAGGGAAACCGTGTGTGAAGGTAAATGGACCTGTGTTAATGTTCGCTGCTGTGCGTATCGTCCTGCTGTTGAATATTGTTGAGCTGTTTGGTTGTTCACTGCATGTGACTGTGTGAATTACTGGATTGTTTGTGGAGTCGAACCAACAAACAGTCATCGGGTGTCGAGTGACCCATAGTCCTGTGTTCAGATCCAGCGGTCTACACACAGCTGCTGTATGAGGTGACTGGATTTGGAGAAAGTGAAAGTAAGGCTTAAGCATTCGCAGGTAGACGAACGGGCCGAACCTCCTACTGTGCCGTAACGAAGAGGGACTTGTGAATAGACTAGTACTTAGTAAGTGTGGCCATTCATAACTGGTTAGAATTGTGTGTATTTAAATGTGTGTGTGCGCATTTATTAGGTCATACTAAAATAAATTAGAGTAATGAAACAGGTGGAGTTTTATTTGTAACAATATAAACTGACAAAGAAAGTGGATCACTTTGTAAAAACGAAATTGCAATTGTTAAACACCAGTTCTTAAAGGGAATTGTTCCACTAATTACATTAAAGCAGTTTCTAATGTGTAGTCTGCAATTTTGGAGAAGAATATGATGTTTAGAGATCATGAATAAATTTAAGAAGCCACTTTCCACCCCTAAATGCTAGGCACTCAATTTTATTGCATCAATTAGCAATAACACCTTTTAAGTTTTACAATATTGAGTCAGAAGCTACTGATGGATTATCAGTGTGTGACACAATATCTGTCAGCTTCTCTTTCCCATTTGACAAGTTAAGATATCTCTTAGCCCAGACGATGTTGCAAGAGCAGTAGCGTTGGTGGATGATGAATGCAGTATTTGTTATGCAACTAATGTCAGCGGTACATCATATGGAAGTGTCCAGTGTGTTCTAGGATGATTTTATGAACTCGGTACCTTCCACAGATGACCTGGATAAGGCCGTTGGAGGTCTATATCTGCTAGGTACGGTAGCTTTCTGGTCATCCAAGTCTTAAGCAAATGCCAAACTACCACCGTCCAAGCCAGAAATCGATTCGAGGCAGAAGAAAATGTGACTGTGACTGCAAGGAATGTCAGACAAAGACATGCAACTGGTCCACAGCTTACTCCCCCTCCAGCACAGAACAGTTCAATTACAGCTTGCGCTTCAACACTGGAATTTGACTGTGGAGCAGTGGTCAATGGTACTGTCATAGAAGAGTCACGATTATGCTTCCGGTTACCTAATGGTAGAGAGAGTGTGTGAAGAAGGCGTGGGAAGCGATATTCACCTTGCAACATCTCCGAGAGGTCACCATTTGGGGGTGGCTCCATCATATTATGGGCCAGTATCAGGTTTGAGGCCTGAACAGAAATTCTTTTCATCAACAGTTACATCGTAGAGGTGTTAGCAGAGCATGTAATCCCCTAAGCTACCTTAGTTGGGGAAAATTTCATCCTGATGCATGATAATGCACGCCCCAATACTGCTCCCTGACGGAATATCAGGATACAAGACCTCAACTGGCCAGCTCGCAGTCCAGACCTCAATCCCACAGAACACCTGTGGGATATACTTGGCTGAAATGTCCGGCATTGAAATTTTGACAACCTCAACAAAATGCGGGCAATACTACTGGAAGAGTGGATTCTCATCCCCCATGAAACAATCCAGGACCTTCTAGCTAGCATGCCGCGAAGGATGGAAGCCATAATCATCGCCAGAGGTGCTAACACCCGATACTAAGGCGTAATACGTGTAGAGTGTCATCAACGAAAATCTAAGAACTTTTTGGACAAACTAAAAAAAAAAAAAATTCAATAATCAGCATGAAGTATGCACAGCACTAGTTAACTTCATTTTTTAATAATATGTTGTAGGAATGAAGAAAAAGCAAAGATTAAGATAAATACAGTTTTTGCTCTTAAATTAAAGCGATCCACTTTTTTTGTCTGCCAGTGTAGTTCAGATGCACCTTCACAGCCAGTCTGTCTGGCGTGGCCTCTTCTACCTCCACAACCATTGAGAACTGAATACTGGAAGTTCCTCTTCACTCCACTTTGCCTTTGGGCCAAAACTCGATGGCATTCAATGTCATTTCCTCCATTAATAGGACCATCACCCTACCTAAAGGGATCCATCCTCCCGAAGTTATTGACCCCCTAGGGAGTCAGATTATTACTGCCCCCAACATACAGCGTTGAGTTGCTGGCAGTATGGTCTACTCCATTACCATTGCAGGAAAAACACAGCCAGACTCATTATGTATAGATATGCAGTACTACAATGGTACTCACTTGGCTGTTGTTCGGCCTTTGCACGGGTCCCATGTGTAGCTGAAGTCTAGATACTGAGTCAGGGTGTAACACAGTCCCTGACCCCACTGGAAGTCTAGTCCCTTCTTGATATGACGATGAGCACACACCTGTGCAAATCAACAAGTGTTATTAATTAATTACATTAAGGATTATAAGCACAAAAACGGAATACAGAATGAAATGCCCAGATATGCACTATAATATGCCAAAATATACACTTATGTAAGCACTAAAATCTTCTGAGTCAACATAATATCATATTAAAAATTATAAACACATTATACATATAAACACATTATTCCTACCCTTCCCTACTATTAAAAAAAACTGAATTTGTAAAACAAGGTACTACAATTTTTTCTATATTTTCTGGTTCAAGCTTATACTTCCTGCCTGTACATACAATATACTTTCAACTTCATAACAAGCAAAGGGACAAAACTTAAAATCGGGCATTAAGATAAGGTTAATGTCCACATCACTATCAGAACATTCAAAGACCACTAATTTCCCCCAGCTTCTAAAATTCACTATTCTTTGTAAAGGAAGTTCACTATTTTCTGCTTCACATCACTGCTATGTTTTCCACTAGCTGCGTCCACATTTCGGATGGCAGCATTGATGATGATGATGATGATGATGATGATGATGATGATGATTGTTGTTGTTTAAAGGGTCCTAACATCTAGATCATCAGCCTCTAATGGTACAAAATGAGACGAAATGTTATGACAATTTAAAAATCCATAATCCTCCACTAACCGGAATTTGAAAATGTGAGGACGAAGAATGAATGGATGGCTATGAAGTTAAAACAATCAGTGAATCCGACCCGTAATGCCCCATATTCCCAGAAACTAGCGTTAAACAACAGTATTACTGACCAAGGGACTGCTTCTAAAGCATAATACTGAATCGATGATGCTTGTAGTCTAAACAGGTCCAAAATCCAGGTAATCGGCCCCTCATAATGGTACTTATCGCCAGGAAAGTAGAACCATGCTATTTGTCATGTTGTGGTACTAATCAAAAGTAGCGTAGACTCGCGGTATTCCACACATTATGGTACTATTCGCAGGTAATGAAATGCACAAATGTAACACAGACCTATGGTGTTTCGCACATTGCGGCGCTATTTACAGGCAACACGAACCTATACAGGCAACGCAAACCTATGGCGTTCCTCACATAAGTGGACTAACCACAGGGATTCGCACTATCCAGTGGTGTTCCTCACATAGTAGGTACTAAGCATAGGAAAGGCAGATCCATGGTGTCGCTCATCCCGGTGTCGTTCATATAGGGGTACGAATCACGGGTATTGTAAAATGCATCCTGAGCCACACACTGTCGCTACTAATCACAAACCTATTTTGTACCTAACATAGTGGTACTACGCGCAAGTAAAAGTGACTCATGGTGTTCCCTGCGTGATGGTACTAATTACAAGTAGTCTCATGGTTCTAATTTGATCATCCCTTGGTTGCCCCTTTTAGTCGTCTCTTATGACAGACAGGGGATACCGTGGGTGTATTCTTCATATGCGTCCCCCACCTACAGGGGGTTGTGTGTTTGGTCTGCGAGAGGTATTTTATTTCTCTCAAGTCCGCCGGCAAGCCAATAAGGATCCCCCTATTCACCACCTGGGACGCGCCATGTGGGAGTATCACCTCTCCCCCTGCTACGCGATGGCAGCATCAAGCACCTTCAAACTTCCAGGAAGCTCTGTCTCCTGTATTTCTAACTGTTTGATGCTATAGCACAATGAAAATTTGATTTTATGTACACTTTGCCAAAATTACCACAGCATTAGCACCTTGCAATTAAAAATGGTCTGCTACATGTCGTGTGTTTTACCAAAGTCCAAAAAAAATCGTGTTAATTTAACATGTAATTACTAATATTTATTTAAAATATGGAACAGTTTACATATCTGGGTAGCGTTATTAATGGAAGTAATGAAATCAACACTGAAATTAATAACAGACTAAGTACCCAAGAGAATGAAATTAACATATATAAACAGTATTTCATACCAATTGTAACATATGGACTAGAAACGCTGGTAACTAATAAGAGACAAGATAGTAAGATCCAAGCAGTAGAAATGAAATTTTTAAGGACATCGGTTAAAAAGACAAGAAGACATAGAATTCAAAATATTAAAATCACAGAAGAGCTAAATATAGAACCGTTAGAACAGAAGATACAGAAAGCAAGACTGAGATGGTTCGGACATGTAAAAAGAATGGGAAAGGAATGGGTAGCAAAAAGGGAAGTGGAAGGAGAAGTTAAGGAAAAGAGACCAGTTGGAAGACCGAGAAGAAGGTGGATGGATCAAATCTGGAAGGACATTAGAGAAGATGAATATTGATTAGAGAAGCTTGATTGGATGTGGTGGAAGTAATGGAACAGGAAAAGTGGAAGGACAGAAAGGAGTGGAGGAGGCTGGTTAACCACATCCGGGTGACTGGAGTGGGGCATTGATGATGATGATGATGATGATGATGATGATGATGATGATGAATTGTATATGTTTCTCAACACTACCTATTAATACTTCAGGCATTGTACAAAAACTTATCTTGAACGTGACTCGGGTAACATACCATGACTTTCCCACCAGCTCCTTGACTTCTCACAGTCACACCCAACCACTGCCCATCCTTTATTTCATCATGCAAAGGTGGTTGTAGCTCATCACTGCCAATTGCTGAAAAATAAATATGATGTAAACAAGACAAGTCTAGAGCACACAAAGTAAAATGAAGAGCAAGCAAGCTTTGTGCACTAAGAACTGGTCTACTGACTACAGAATGCCACCATATGACAGCATAATGAGAACAAAATGATGTCTGTTTGCAAGCAAACTGAAACTTTTATAGGACATCTTAAAGCTCAAAAAAATCACTGAAAGGCATAAACAGCAGGAGCTTCAGTGCTTGCATAAGCGTCATGAGACAGCAGAAAACCTTAACACATGCATTCAAAACTCATCACATCCTCTGGCTACAAACTCACAAATTCTTCTTACTTACTTGCCTCTGCAACACGAGAGTCCCAAACGTGGAGACAACTAGTAAAGACATCAATCAATTATAGTTTAAAAACAGATTACTTCAGTTTCCTACTGACAAATGTCATAGTGGAAACAGAATAGATGACTGAAGAGCTTTCATTATTCTTGGATTTTAGCAATTTTACAAAAGAACTCCAAAACACAGATGACAACACACGTCAAACTATACTTGGTTTCTCACCTTTCAAATTAATAATAATAATAATAATAATAATAATAATAATAATAATAATAATAATAATAATAATAATAATGCTATTTGCTTTACGTCCCACTAACTACTATTTTACGGTTTTCGGAGACGCTGAGGTGCCGGAATTTAGTCCCGCAGGAGTTCTTTTACATGCCAGTAAATCTACCGACATGAGACTGACTTATTTGAGCACCTTCAAATACCACTGGACTGAGCCAGGATCGAACCTGCCAAGTTGGGTTCAGAAGGCCAGCGCCTCAACGGTCTGAGCCACTCAGCCCAGCCCTTTCCAATTTAAGCAGTTTCAGCATGTGCTGGATAATTGATCTGACAGGGGACCCTACTAAGATTTTGGACCAAAAATGGACTCACAAAAAAAAAAAAAAAATCAAGAATGAGATTTTGGTACTAGTAGACATACCATTTGGGCATATGGTGGTATCTTGTTTTTGTATGTGAGGTTATTTTCAAAGGTCAAGCAGAAACACTGAAATCATACCTGCGTATCCCTTTAACAGGACATGCCTACTCTAGCCTTGCTTTTTCTCAAAAGTAACTTCTTCTAGAATTCAAAATGCTCCAAACAAACCGTAATCATTATTCTGGTTGACCTGGACATGTCGGGCATTCATAAACTGTGCCCGTTCATCTTCCTTCTTGAGACAAAGTGCACATCTCTTCCTCATAAGTTGTTTCTTCTCTGTGTTGGTTCATCCTTTATGAAAACAAGCTGCTGTAGCACATCAAGTGATCGGCGATTTTTTTCACTCGCTGAAGGTAACAGCTGCTTGATGACGTTCAGTCTGAAATCATAGACTGCCATCAGAGTAGACATAATAAAGGCTTCCGCATCCGGAGAGTCATCTGGTGACGAATGAATGTACCATTTCCACTTCTATTATAACGTCTAAATTCAAAGCTCATTGTTTAAGAAGCCTTTCTCGTGGACAGTCAAGATTTTCTTCTGATGATGCAGAGCACAGTTCTCTGCAAAACATAAAGAATTTCACCTGTTCTTGACACGGCATAAGCCCAAAAGCCTATATCATGTCTATAAGTACGGGCCATGAAAGCATCAATGCCATCAGAGTACTTAGTCAACAAGTAATGAACATTCAATAGAATCATTTCAGCAAAGTGTTTCTTAGGCCAACGAATGGTTTTTCTGCTGGACAGATAACAGGGTAGCATCTGGTCTTGTCTATCCACTCCTAACTAACAACTGGCAAAGACTCTTTTACTGTTTCTTTCTGTCTGTCTTCCATTTGCATAAGTCTATTCTCATACTCCGTTGATATGTAACGTCTCCCCTTTTTCAGTTTTGCAACTTTCACTTCCTTAAGTGAATTTCTTCCATCCAATCTTAGCATTCCAGTACAGTGTGTTACTTTACCCAAGAGTTTATTAGCTGAATCAAAACTGTTGTAGTTGTTGTCACCAATGTGGGGACCAGCATTTAATTTCTCTGTTAATAAATGGCTAACCACCTCCTGTGCATCACCTTTGCCACCATAATCATCTAATGAACCAGGACATATTGCATTTTCTGGGTGAATCCTTTCAGCATTGTCAGCATATAAAATTTTACTCCGTATTTACGCCTTTTTTTTCTGGATGTGTTGACAAATGACAGTCGACCTCCCTAAAAAAACATGCTTTCATCTAATGATAGTATATGACCTGAATAGTACACTGCTGACATCCTCTTCTTGAAATAGTCGATCACTGGTCTTATTTTGTACAAGCAGTCACTTCATTTCGGTTCACCTTCACCAGGATTTCTTGAAAAATGAAGAGTGCACGATATCAGAAGAAACCTATTGCGACTCCTACCCGCTGAAATGCCTTTATTATGGAATAAAGTATCTTTCTTCCAATAATCCTATAACCTATTCATTTTCACGTTACCCATCTGGAGAAACACATCCAAAAATACCAGCAGCTCTTCGACAGTTACATCTTTTAACTGACATATATCTGTATGGCATTGTAATATCGTCTACAACTTCTGTGAGAAATATGTTTTCTAACAGAAGACAAAAGTAGTTGATAAGCTGGTTATGTCATCCAGACAAATAAGCTGTCCTTCTTAGTAAACAGGAAAGAAGTCATTCCTGTTGGATCACGTATCCAATTTATTTCCTCTTCATTTGCAGATATTGCTGGGTAATTTTCATGAACACTGTCATCTTCATTCAACACACTGTTGTCACTTTCACCCTGAGAATCCCCCCCACTCATCATCTTCAATGCCTGATAATATATCAGATTTGCTGTCAGAATCCTTTAACAGTTTAATTACATCATTACTGGTATAAAATTGTTTTTCATACCTCTTCTTAGGATGAGACGGACCAAGTTCTGACCAGCTTTTTTCCATTTCAAATCACTACTGATTGTCATCTAGTTGCTCAACAATGGAACAGTGCACAGCTAGTTTTTCTAACGGTAACCTTCCTGGAGTGCCGACGTATCTATAAGCATCGATCGCCAAGCCGGCGTGTTTCTATGTAGGCCGGCGTGTTTCTATGTAGCATTACAAACATGGGACTTGAAATACTTTAAAGCAGCAGCAGCACTGCTGCACATAGCAGCCTGACTCTCTAAAATATCAGTGGTAGTGAATGTGTTAATATGATAAGGTTCAAACTTTGCACAAACGTATAACTGCATGTTGTTCAAACCCAGTCCATGTTCAGTGGTAGTGAGCCTGCCTCTTATCCAGAGACCCTGGGATTCATTCTGGCTAGGTCAGGGATTTTTACCCGAATCTGAGGGTAGGTCTGAGGTCCACTCAGCCTACATGAGAACAACCGAGGAGCTATCTGACAATGAGATAGAGGCCCCGGTCTTGAAATCAAAGAATAACGGCTGAGACGATCGCTTATGCTGACCACATGTCATCTCATAATCTGCAGGCTTGGACTGAACAGTAGTTGCTTGGCAGGCCACGGTGCATCACGGCTACAGTACCATTCAATTTGTTTTGTTTTATATCCTGTTCATAATTTGTAGCATCCATTTTTAAAATGGTTGAAAGTTTCAGAAATATCTTGAGTCAACACATGAAAAAATTAACTGTTTTTAAGATAACATGTCATTTATTAACAAAAGTGTTAAAATATGACCTTTTAATTAATAACAAACATAATACTATGAATCATTCCTTTGATCTTGCTAAGAAACACTACTGCACAATTGAAACAGGTACTTCAATAAACACAGATTGCACAGTCATGTTCTTTTGTTCATGGCAGTAAAAGTTAATTGTTGCAAGGCAGTGATTTCCAACCGGCCATAGTACGATTTCCAACCGGCCATAGTACAACTTACACCAGAGTGAGATTGGTCTCGGAGGCTCAGAGAAACATCAAAAGTAAAGTGAATAGCTTGGCGAATAGTGCACTGAGTGTGTGTGCACAGTTTAGTTTGTAGACATACAGTACTTAACTAATGTATGACATAATTCCCGCTGAACAACTGGAACTTACTAATTTGGAATATGGTAAGAAGCTAAAGGACAACTTTTAAAATGAAAGTAACTTCAGTGATTTCTGAAAAAAAAAAAAAAAAAAACAACCTCCCCTGCCGTAGGTTTCCAGACTACATCAATTGGTCTCTCGAATGTAATGCAAATTTGGTTACAGTTAGCACATGTCCACAAGTAGTTTTTCTACCTTATGAAAATTTGCAAACTTAAACACAGAAACCAAATATCAGATTAAAGTTAACAGCCGATGCTTAGTTATCTGTGACACAATCTCTTAGACTAAATACTCAGAGATTAGTTGAGAAGAAACAGATCCAGAAGCCACAGTAAACAAGTTGACAAGACAACAGTGTAACTTACATTATTGTTTCTCATATTTTCCAGTTATTTCTGTTTGCTTTATTATTTTTAAGGAAGATTTCACTTCCATTTTCCTACAAATAGTTCACCAATTTACCTCTGCAATGTGATTAATGAGATCAACATGAATTAAATATGCAATAAACATACCTAAATTACTTAATTATAACAGGATGTAGCTCTTCCTAAATCACGATTTTATTCCAACACTATGTTGTACCTGTTTTTTGTTTTGCCACTTCTCTGACAGGGTTTCATGTTTGACGTTTGACATCATGGAGACTAAGCCTTTGGTATTCGAGGTCATACTCGATGTGCTTTGCCAGAGTTTTCTTGGGAGCCATTCTATGTACTTTCCAATATGCACATCTCTGTTGGCAGATTAATTGGTATGGCAGACACAGTTTGGAAATTCAGCACACATGGCCAAAAAAAACTACACAATCTTCAATTTTAAATTAATTCTTCGATCATTAGTCGGTTTCCACACTTTAGTCTCATGGTTTCATTATGAAGACTGTCAAGCAACGAGATCCCCAGCATTTGGAATACTGTACTTCCAGTTAGCTCATGTACGCTTTTAGTACTGCCCACGTTTCGGAATCATGCAGCAGAACTGGAAGAATGAGCGAGCAAACGATACAAATTTTAGTTTTGATTATGACATTGAGTTTCTTTCACTAGCACCATTCAAGAGATCCTCAGGTAGCTGTTGCAAGACCAATTCTACTGTGAGCTTCAGCAGTTGAAGCCACTTTCTTTTCCTGAAGTATTTGAATTCAATGATTTTATTTGATTTTATTCCCAGCAAAGTACAGCAGACAGCTGCTGATGAACTAGTGATAGTCGTGACTTCAGGTTTGATAGTGTTGATGATAAGCCTGTGAAATTTGACTTATGACATATCTTCCAGAATGACTGTAGTTTCTTTATCATCACTCATGAATACACTCAGTAGCAAACATTAGGTCACTTATCTGAAAAAAAAAAATTACAATGTACCTCATGGAAAAAATAATTCTGGGAAAGTTTTTTTTAACCTCTCCCTCCAATTGTATTCTTGTTGACATTTTCGCTAGCAATATCACTACACTCACCCTGTCTGAACAATATGGTGTAATATTTATCTTTTGGGCGACGTAAAGCAAATAGCAACAAAAAAAAAACAAAAAAAAACTTTTGAGGGAGAGTGCAATAGGCCTATTTATGCCTTGCGAGTCTGGTCATAAAGTGGCATTCTTGGCATAGCCACCATAAATAAGCATGTCACAACCTACAACCAAGTTTCAAACCAGAAAAAAAAAAAAAAAAAAAACTGTATCAGGAGCATTTTGAAAGAAAAAAGACCACATTTTTTGAAAGAGAAGAGTCATTATTTTGAAATTAATAGCTAAATTTAAAGCAAATTTTGAATATAGACTATACAGGATAAGTCTGTCCTCTAAGGTGAAACACAGCGATATGACTGGCGCAATGATAAGGAGGATAGTAAGCCAAGTAATCTGGTCAAACATACTACCTACTATTGTTTATTAATTACAGTTTATCAAAGTTTGAAGTGAACACTCATCATGTTGCATTCCCTCCAGTGAGAAAAAAAAGTCTACTGAACGCTGACTAATAGGAAAACTACCACCATACTACTTGACCTCATTTCTCGCCCAGTATGGCGTAGACCTTATTACACGAGGCACACTCATCAATGTAAGGGGCTTGTACACACCCACTACTCATACTTACGCTTAAATTGCGTACGTTATGAGTGTTATTAAGGACTGACAGTTGCTCTCATCCAACGTAGGCCTGGATCCACAATTGCTGCCTAAGCAGAATACAACTATGTTACAAAACAAGTAGTGAATTGGACTACAGATCTTAATTATCTTCTTTATCACCTCCTGAACCATCATCTTGCATTTTCCAATAGAGGGGAGCCATATCCTGTATTAACTGTCTCATCACATTTGGTGTAAATAAGGCTAAAATTAACAAAAGACAGAAAATTCAGTAGGGTCCCCAATTAATACTGCATTTTCTTCAAATGAATAAGAGATAAACAAAAATCTTGTGAAGACAGCTATGTTGGGAGACGGCAAACACACGTAGTCGCTGGTTTGTGATCACTCACTACACGACGGTTGAACTACTGGTGTCATGAACTATGCATCAAACATGCAAGCTGCAAGAATCTCACACATCAACATCATCAGCTGAAACACCAGTTCTCCATGCTAATATCCATCAGGATTCCACTGTAAAACCATAACAACTGAAACTACATCACATCTCATTTCATCACGCCCATGCTGAAGAGGGGGGAGTACGAGGAGGTGTAGAGGAGCAAGGAACGGTAAGGATCACAGCACACGTTTACTTCTGTTATTAGCAACATGCTTCACAGTTTATTTATGAACGCCTTGTATCACAGCACAGCTGACAAGGGAAATGTCACACCCTTCATATCAAAACCTATCTTAAAACTTGGTGACATAACTGATGTACCATGAGAAAACCACAGTCATAAAATTAGGTTGCTGTTTCCACTACAAGACCCTGAAATTGAAGATGGAATTCTACATAGGCCAGATGGTAACACGCTGCAGCTGGTCATCCCTCCTTCTATAGTGAACTGTGTCAAGTGGTTTTCTTCTCGCTGCTGCACTTCTGGCCTGGTTTGCCCACAATGAGGGTTGTGCAATCCAGCCTGTAGCAACTACTGTAGTATCACTTACCTATTGCTTATGTGTAATTCAGGGGTTAATTTTGGGAACCTTACTGTGGAAACAGGCAGCTAATATTTTGCATGTGATTTTCTTGTAGCACATCGGTTATGTCACCAAAGTGTCCACATAGGTTTTGGCATGAAGGCTGTTAGACTGTATTGCATCAAACAGAAGCAGGCTCCCACTTGCTGTAGATGAATGGTCTCAGCAGTGCATGTGCAGGGCAATACGTTACAACACTTATGCAAGGAAGGAACAGGAAAAGCTTGGTCCCAATGCCCAACAAGTGAGGATGATGATTGAGGACACAGTGGTTACAGACAAGCAGAAGATGAACGGAAGCAGTAGGTTAGTGTGTTTGAAATGGACTTGAGCACACTGGAACAGCAGTCTTCTTTGGATTTTGACTAAAATCGTTACAGACCATTTTTCCAAATACAAAATTCTAATTAAGAAGAAAGATATTAAAATGTATTGACTGATCATACTTCAAGAAAATCAAAGAAAATAGAGCATCGAAAGGACCACACAGCACAATAAAAACAGTGACAGGTCGGTGTGGAAAGAGGGAGAAATAGAAGGTAAACAAAAGGATAAGGACAATTTCCACATTTTCATCTTCAAATAGATTTGACTCAATCCCAGCTCTTCTGCATCCATTTCTTCTTTGCCCCAGATGAACTCATTTTTACTTCCCAGCTTCATCTGGAGAGCAGGCAGTCAATACCATTCAGAGGCCATCTTGACAGATCTGCAGTCGTGATGTGGGAAGTGTAGGGCATGGATAAACACAGGACAGATGAGGGAAGAGACAAAAAGATAAAAAGGTGTTAAAAACCAGGAACAAGTACCTTAAATTGTATCTTCCCTTGTTCCTGTGTTTATCTGACTTTCTATTTGTCCTACACATCCCACATCAAGACTGAAGGTCTGTCAAGATGGTCCTTCAATGAGTGCCAAAGCCTGGCCTCCTGATGAAGCTAGAAAGCAGAAATGAGCTTGTCTGGGACTCGGAAAAAACGGATGTAGAAGATCATGTTTGTGTTTTCCGGGCTTGTAGGCTGTGTTCCGAGAGCACGTGATGGTCCCGATGTTTCACCAAAGACTGCGTTCGGCGGAATTACTTAAGTGTGCCAAAGACAAGCGCCATCCTCTCTCTCTGCACAGGTGTCTACAAGATCCTGTGCAGCTGCGGCCAGGTATACACAGGCATTACAAAATGCAGCATTGCCACACGACTGAAGGAGCACAGCAGACATAGCCGGCTGAGACAAGCAGATAAATCATCAGTCACTGAACACTTGCTGCTAGCAGGTCATGACATACAGTACAGCGACACCAAAGTACTGCCAACTACTGCGTCTTATCACGCCCGGCTACAAAGGTAAGCCATTGAAATCCTGAAACACACCAACAGCTTCAACCTTAAGGAGGAATCTGAATAGGTAAACAAAGCCTGATTTCCAGTCCTGAAAGTCTTAAATACTGAAGGACATGATAGCCGAGCCAGAACAGAAAAAGCCACGGGTGATCAGTTGGCTGTCTCCGCCAAGG
The DNA here is from genome assembly GCF_040414725.1 of Anabrus simplex. Classification (NCBI taxonomy): domain Eukaryota; kingdom Metazoa; phylum Arthropoda; class Insecta; order Orthoptera; family Tettigoniidae; genus Anabrus; species Anabrus simplex. The sequence goes on along the minus strand of NC_090269.1, from coordinate 91,769,850 downwards.
CAGGTCAATGTACATAGGCTCCTTAATGCTTCAACCATTGGCTGAAGAACAACCAATCAGCGGCCGCCCCTCCAGCATGGTGGACCAACAGGCGAGCAGTGCTTCGTAGCCTGCACTACATAATGAGGTGGAATTACACCACCACTTCATTCCATTGAGAGTTTCACTGCTATCGAAGTCAGTTGGAACCCTTGATAATGCCAAACACAGTCTTAAGTGAAATGTTGGGACCATCACAAGCCCCTGGAACACGGCCTACAAACCCGGAAAACACCGACAGGATTTGTAACGCTGGCCATGAAAGCCTCAATTGCTATATGGCTGTAGAAGAACTAGGATCAAAGAGGAGAGAGCCAATCTATCTGTAGATGGCAAAGTATGAAGATGAGGAGATTGCCCTTGTCCTTTTGTATATGCTCGTATTCACGTTCCTAACTTTCTATATATGACTTAAAATTTCCACTCGATTGTTCTTCCTATTACTTTCACGACTCTCATGTGTAATACATCTATATCACACAAAACTGCCTTTCTAACTGCAATATTGGCAATGAATACCGAATACAACCCCACAGTGCTCCAATGAAGTACCAGTAATTATTTTTAAATTACAAAAGTAGTGAAAGTTGGTGTAACAATGGATGTCAATATGGGAAAATAATATCAAGGTTAATAACTGCCATTCATTCCTCGTCCCGAAAACTTTTTTGAATTCATAGCATTTGGAAAAAAAGTTGGATTATAATGCTTAGGAAATTAAGTTACTTCTATAAATCAATTTGGACAAATGGATTATTATTTTCTAAATTGATGATTAATTGGAGAAATGAGCCAAAGTTTCCCAAATTATTAACAGGTCATGTGTGAATCTGTAATCAAATAACAGTTTATGAGCAAAAAACTGAATGAGTCAAATAAGATACACTGATCAAAAGTATTTGGACATCTAATCAAAATTATCCTCTTATGTATTCCTTAGATACAATGCTTATACAGTTCAAACTCTAGGCTGTATACCAGGTGCTGAAAAGTCCAGGGGAATGGCACTGGCAGCACAGTCAGTGATGTGAGCTGTCGGAGTCCAGAGTGAAGTTACCATTCTAGTTCATCCCAGCAGTGTTCGATAGGGTTGAGGTCGGGACTCTGGCTGGCCAGTCCATTTTTGTAACCTTATTGATCACAAACCACTAATGAACAGACTCTGCTTTATGGCAGGAGACATTATCATACTGAAACATCAGTGATTATCTCCAAACTGATCTATCATAAAGAACATGCAGCTGGTAAAGATGTCATTATATCCTTCTGCCTTTAAATGTGCTATCTAGTATTACAGGAGGACCAAGTCCAGTCCATGGAAAACACACCCCAGTGTAATCCCATCTAAGTAAAATTTCACTTAGGGTGCTGTACAGGCTGGCATGTGTTGTTTGCGTGGCATTAATCAACCTAAATCCACCCAAATGATTGCCAAATAGTACAGCATGATTCATCATTCCAAATCGTGCATCTCCACAGTCTTTCACAAAACAAGTGGTGGCGCTCTTTACATCACTAAATATGGCGCTTAGCATTCAATGGTGAAATGTGCTGTATATGGGCAGCTACCAGAGTAATGAACATTGAATACCAGTCGTCGTGTCTCCTAGCGCACAGTCATAATGCTAGCTGCACAATTACTGGCAATGGAGAATTCAAGGGTGATAGTATCATACGCTGTCACGTGATTTTCTTGTACCACCTTCTTCAATGCCTGTTGATCCCAGCAGGTCGGCACAGGTGTACTTTTGTTGCCTTCATATCTGCACTCCAAAATTATGTCCCCAACAATCAACTACAGCAACTTGAGAAGGATGGAAATGGCCCTGACTTGACTGCTTACTAACAAAGCAACCGATAATTAAAGTAACTAAGCTCCGTTTCTCCACCAATTCTGCAGGCTTCTTGTAACAAAGAACAACTTCGAGCCTTTTATAGTGGCAGCAGCGGTAGTAGTGACATCTAGGCTGTAGTTTACATTTACAGAGGGATGTCCAGATAATTTTAATCAGATAGCATGTGAGTTTCAACATTTTTTTTCCCCCATGTATAAACTTGTATTCTGATGTCAGGAACACACTTCACAGCTGTCATATAACTAATTTTAGACTGCAAGAGTTCTACATCCATGAGTATCCATCCATTTTCTTACTTTTTATCCATTTCTGAACACTCGCTTAATGTAAGAGTTGAACTCACACCAAATTAAATGTGGACATTTAGAGGAGGAAGGATGTCAAGTAGACAGAGAGAATTCAACCAAGAATAACACATACAGAGGTGGTGTCCAAGAGTTATAGGTCAGCTGGGTGAGGATACACATTGTAAAGGTAGCAAAAGACTACACAGAAAGCTGGAATATAAAGAGAATAGTTAGTTATCCTTTCCAGAAACAGAATGTTATGTAGGATACAAACCCTGACTTTTAAATTTTATTTTCACACTTGAGTAATGTTAATCTAATAGACTACGACACACAGTGGGTTATTCTTCAGTGACTGATTGTACAAAATGTGCATTTCTCTCAGAATAAGATTATTTAAAACAGAGTGGAGAAAAACTTCCATAGAAGGTATCCAATGTGTCCAGTGAATGTCTATAACACCTTGTGCCTCCCTTTGCTCAGCAAATATACACACATCAAAAAATGTTTTGCATCACCTTGGTGCTAAGAGGTCTTGAACCTTTACATACAAAGGGAATAGAGATTGACACAAACAACATTTCCGCTATCTTTACTGCTCATGAAAACCACAGATTGCAAGTTGTACATTCATATAGCTAGCCTTTCTAAAGTTATGGTCCAGATTGCAGCATACACCAGTACCTCTAATATCCAGTAGCACGTCCTCTCGCATTAATGCATGCCCGTATTCGTCGTGGCATACAATCCACTAGTTCGTTAAGGCACTGTTGGTCTAGACTGTCCCACTCCTCAACGGCGATTCGGCGTAGATCTCTCAGATTGGTTGGTGGGTCATCTCGTCCAAAAAAAGCCATTTTCAATGTATCCCAGGCATGCTCCATAGGGTTCATGTCTGGAGAACATGCTGGCCACTCTAGTCGAGTGATGCCGTTATCATGATGGAACTCATTCAAAAGGCCTTTCGGCTTCTTTCATGACCACGAACCACACCTTGCTGCACTTGCTGGACAGCATGTCTACGTAGGTCCTTTAAGTTCTTGGAATGTACTAGAATTAAGTATCTTACCTCCGTGGAACTGCTTTTATTTTTCAACATAGTCTCCCTGTAGACTAATGCATTTGGTCCAGCGATGTTCCAATGCCTTGATCCCATCTCGAAAATGAGATTCCTCCAGGCCTGCAAAATACCTCTCCAATTCGGCTGTCAGTTCTTCCGTTGTAGAAAATCTCCGTCCACGAGGAAGATTTTCAGCTTGGGGAATAGATGAAAGTCTGATGGTGCCAAATCAGGTGAATAAGGTGGATGTGGCAACAATTCGTACCCCAGTTCATGAAGTTTTGCCATGGCAATAACACTTGTGTGCGGCAGAGCATTGTCCTGATGAAAGATGACCTTTATCCTTGCCAAACCAGGCCTTGTTTTGCGTATCTTTTCCTGTAGTTGGTCTAGGAGGTTTGCATAGTATTGCCTGTAATTGTTTGGCCAGTAGGAAGATAATCTATCAGCAGAATGCCTTTTGCATCCCAGAAAACTGAGGCCATGACCTTTCCGGCCGAACACACTGCCTTTGCTTTCTTTGGTGGTGGTGAATCAGCATGTTTCCACTGCTTTGACTGTTGTTTTGTCTCTGGGGTATAGTAGTGGACCCAAGTTTCATTTGTAGTCACAAACTGGTGCAAAAAATCTTGTTGGTTGCACTGAAAACGAGCCAGACTTTGTACGGACATATCGGGTGCGTTTATTGTCCAATGTCCATCTTGCGGATAATTTTTTCATACCCAATTATTCGGTTAAAATATAATATACCCATTCAGAAGACATCCCTACAACTTCAGCAATCTCCCGCACTTTCAGTCGACGATCCTCCATGACCATTTTATGCACTTTTGCAATAAATTCTGGGGTCGTAACACTTTTTGGCCTGACCAAATTTAAACTCGCTGGTCCACTTGGCAACGGTTGAAAATGAAGGAGCAGAGTCCCCCAGTATGTTCCGAAAGTCGGCATGAATTTCCTTTGCTTTCATACCTTTCTTTACAAAGTATTTAATCACTGCTCGAATCTCAGTTTTTTCCATTGTCACAAATCACTACGCGGGAACAACAACAAAGAGTCGTCACTACCACACTCCTGCAGCTAGAGCACTGACACACCACGTGTTCACTCACAAAGGATGTGTGATTATTGCGCGGGAACCTCGTTGCTCTAGCACTGACATCTAGCAGTGATTCCGAGAACTTTTCAAACCGTCCTCGTAAGACATTCAGCCTGACCACACTGCCTCCAAACACACCTCCGATGATTGTCTGGTTGAAGGCATATGCGACACTCATCTGTGAAGAGAACTTGATAACAATTCTGACGGGTCATGTTCAGCATGTTGTTGGGCCCATCTGTACCGCGCTGCATGGTTGCAAAGGTGGACCTCGCCATGGACGTCGGGAATGAAGGTGCACATCATGCAGCCTACTGGGTACAGTTTGAGTCGAAACAACGTCCTGTGGCTCCACGAAACTGAATATTCAGCATGGTGGCGTTGCTTTCAGGGTTCCTCCGAACTGAAATCCGTACGTAGGGGTCATCCACTGAAGTCGTGGTCCTTGGACGGCCTGAGCGAGGTGTGTCATCAACAGTTCCTGTATCTCTGTACCTCCTCCATATCCAAACAACATCGCTTTGGCTCACTCAGAGGCGTCTGGAAACTTCCCTTGATGAGAGCCCTCCTGACAAAACGTGACAATACATGACAATGTCCAATAATGGACCATTTATATTAGTATTATAATACGGATAAGATCAAACTGCGGTATTCACCTTCTAGGCAACACGAGCAGTGTACCTCCTTCCTGGTGGAATGACTGGAACTGATAGGCTGTCGTACGCACTCTGTCTAATAGGCCCTGCTCTTGCATGGTTGTTTAAATCTTTGGGCAGGTTTAGTTACATCTAGGAATAGTAAAAGGGACTGTTCTTGATGCAATATAAGCATTGAGCGTCAGTGTTCTGGCTATCTTGAAACAAAGGTCATGCAACACCTTTTTTGATGTGTGTATTTTAAGGAGACGAATAATGATAAATTAAGTTTAATTTACACAATACTAGTGACTGGTATTCCAGATGGACAGTAGCTGGATAAGCGACAGGCATCCAGTGACAAGAAATTCAATCAGACTCTCAATCGCTGTTTACATGGAGCTAGTGATGCCAAAGCAGAAAAAAGGTGGACTAAATGGCATCCAGCTGAACTTTGTCAAAATATCAGAGGAGAAAAGAGATTTGATTCAAAATGCAGTAAGGGTTGGTGTTGTGTGACGAGTTACTGATCGGGGAGAGGAGAAACATCTTCATTATAGGCTGTTACGCCTTTCAGCATTCAGTCTGCAAGCCTCTGTGAATTAACCAGCATTTCCACAAACCTCAATTAGCAACTAGCTCAGAGACCTCGTTTAGTTCCACACCTCGTATTACTCATCATCATCATCATCATCATCATCACAAATTGATTTACTCATTTCTGTATGTTGTGGCCCACTGGCTTCGGTGATTTTATCTCTGCTGTAGCTTCGCCATCCCGGACAATCCTTGGTTTTTCTCAGGGCACATTGGAAAGATGAACTGAGGGTCTTCACTTGTCCTATCCATCTGGTTGCAGTCATTGCCCACAGTCTACTGCCCTCAACCTTCCCTTCCATGATTAAATTCTCTAGACTTTCTCCAGTGATCTTATCACTAAATCATTAAAAACTAGTCTAACCATCACCAACTCTGCCTCCCTCTACTTCTCTTACTGTCCACGGCCATGTCCATTATTCTCCTAGGAGAAGGAGAAAAGGGCAAAGAATATAGGTACGGGACTAGATGTGCAAAAAGAACTCTAAGACATTCTGCAGATATTGTAAGAGAGCTATATTATCAAAATCTTCAAGAGTATAAAACTTACACCAACCCAATTTGAGGAACTTTGCCAGCAAGAGTGAAGTTAGAGATTACGTTAGTTTTCTAGCTTCAGGAACCAATATCAATGTTTCTCTGTGCTTTCTCAAATCCTTCATACCAAATTCACAGCATAAATGAGTGCAAATGTGAAGTGAAAAAGCCTTACAAAATAAAGTTTTGCACCATTAGATCATTTATATTCTGAAGGCTAATTGAACTACTATTTTTGGTGATGGTTGATCTTGCTTTACTGTTCTATGGAATCTTGAAGGATCTCAAAAAAGTATCTGATATCAAACACAGTAAAAAGGTAACTGCATACAGAAGGTCAATCACTGGCACAGGCTTGGGATCAGTGGAAGGGGAATGCCAGTCAATTGAAACATGTTTGATTTCACTGGCCTGAATAGCTACTGACACACTGGCTTGTCCAGCTACAAAATATATAAACATTACCAATCATTGGCTCTAGCTCAACTGATATTGTGCAAATTGTGTAAAATAGACTTCAATGTACGCGCACTTTCCTCCTGCCTTGTATAATAATCTCATTCTGCAAAAACTTTGTGCCTACAATTCAAAGTCAACAGCGCTCTCTCTATCTCTCCCACTCTCTCTAACTGATATCATGAATTAAATATAACCTGCCAGTCCTGTAAGCATTTCTTGTAGCTTCATAGTACCATCATTTGTTCAATGGCTACACTTACCTTCTCTGTTAGCCTGGATTCCTTCTAGGAAAGCTCTGCCAATTGCGCTCATGTGGAATGATTGTGAATGTTTGTGAGTAAATACTGTGAATTTGTAAATATATATACTCAAGTTCTTTATTTTGAAGTTGTGTAAGGTAGACTCCATGCTAATCATACGGTGACCAAAAGCACACTTCGCACTCTCACAGCTCATGCCAGCTCGGATCTGGTAATTTAGCTAGTCATCAACAAATCCATGGAACGAGTGCTTCTGCTGAAAGAAATTTTGGCAATGCCAGATCAATCATAACTGAAAAAAAAAAGTAGTAAAATCAGCCTTTATGATGTACAAGATAAATGACCTACTGGTGTACAACTTTATCTCACAAGGCTTTTGCACTTCACATTTGTACACATTTGTGCTGTGAATAATTGGCATGTACCTATGTTCTTATAATATAAAGCTTTATGCATTGATTATTTTCAAGGTAAAGGTGGGTTCAAGAGGAGTGCGACAGGCTTCGGCAGCTGGCACATTTCCTATCCTCGCTGCTAGATGGGGGCTTCATTCATTCCATTCCTGACCCGGTCGAATGACTGGAAACAGGCTAAGGATTTTCACTGTAAAGGTGGGTTCACTAAGTGACCGACAAAATCTAACTCGCCCTAGTTCTAATGTGAAACATGTTGACTTGTCAGAAAATGTAACCATTTATCAGGTAAAGAAGTCCTTTCTCTATATCGACATCTAATATGCAATTCCTCTATATTATTTGAGTCACAAACATGCAAGTGTCAAACTAAATGTGTATTACACCAAGGATTAGTATCCTAGTCATATAAATATACCAAGTTCAGACTTTAGACTAGCTTACTGCTCTATGCCAGCTTGGTGGTCTGCACTACTCTGCATGGCAGCTTGAATTAATTCAGACGATCTGACAATCTGCCAGCTCACCTGATACGAGTCAATTCATCAGAAGGGAGCTGGAACAAGATGCAAGAGTGTGATGCATGCCTCTGATGGTGACCTCACCACATGCAGCTACAGCCTTATGCAGGCAGCTGAGCGGGGTGATGTAACGTTAATGCGTGAGCCTGATACATGAAGTTGCTTTACTGGCTTAAGGAAGAGGTAGTGTCATTGGTCCAGATATATGTTGGCAGTGTAGTTTCCATATGAATGTTCTCAGTATAAGATTGCTTAAGTTTATGCAAGAACAATGTGTTTTCATTGTGGAACACTATACAAAGTTTTCATCTGTCAAGAAGTATTCATCTTTCCAGATGTGCCAGTTTCAGTTCGTTCATTCATTCACAGCTGCCCATGCATCTGTCTTCCAAATAACAAGGTATTTAACACAGTAAAGATGTTCCACACGAAACAGCCTGCCTTAACAAAAATCAAAATAGGAGACAAACTGAGATAACATAGGAAAAGCACCGTACAATAGCAGCTCTCTTGGAGAGAAGCCGTTCTAAATCTCCGATGCCAGCAACATCACTGGATTTAAATCCCTGTGATTATATGTTGGAGATGTTGAAAGCAAAAAGATTATGCTAACAGCACAAGAGAAGAATACAAGAGAACAATCAGCAAGTTATGTTGAATATTTCACAGCTGAGATTTTCTGAGTGTATGCAGACCTGTTTAGGAGATGCCGCCAGACATGTTAGAGAGCTAAGGGACATCAGTTTGAGTGTCTCCTTTAATGCCAGATAAATTTTTTGTCTCTTAGTTTTACTAGAAATAGCTTTCTGTGACTTATTTGATGCAGAGTAGCGCACAGAGACAGCACGCATATTACCTGCTAGAGGATAAGGGTCAATGCGGGTAACTTGCCATGGCTTGAAGGTGATACTTCACAGTTATAAAATAGACACACTGTACTTTAATTTTCAATAAAAGCACTGTTTATTACAAAGTGAGTATGTAAAATTATATGTACTTTAATGTAGAATAAAAATTATCCTCCAGTTTTCAGTAAGTTGAAAGTATTTCTAGACAGATAAATTTCTTATCCGTGCTCTGAAGATTAAATCTGTTAATTCTGTTTCTTTCACCTGGAGTGTGTTCTGTATACTAAAACTGGCGCAAAAGTCATGTATAGAGTTAAATACCTCGTAACTTTCATCTTTACAATGACAATGCATTGTTGTTGTTGTTGTTGTTGTTGTTGTTATGCTTCATTATTTGTAATGAAATATTCTAATTATATTCGTAAATCTTGTGTGAATTACTGTCATCATGTTGTCAATTACAGTATTATGTTACACTATTCATAATGAATAATTTTAAGTGATATTTTGTCTGAATTCCTATGCAACTGATTGGAATTATGTTACACTGTTCATTAGTTATATTTCAGGTACTTAAATTTTTCATTTTTGGATCTTTAGTCTTCTTAGCAGAGTTGGGAAGTAATTGTAATTGTTACATTCTAGTGGTCAATATACATCGCATAATGGAGCAGAAATGGGAAGAAATTAAGTGATGATGAAAATAAAGTTATCATTTCTGCGTGGGTGGCCCAGAAAGTAATGCACCACAATTTTTTTCTCATCCCCCAACAATGGTACAAACGCAAAACTTAAGATATGAATTCTTTGAAGTTTTCAGAGTGTGCATGCAAAGTTTCCGCTTCTTCCGACAGATAGCTTACTTGCAGCAATCCATGGTTCAACATGGCGTCTGCAAGTGGTGTGTTACAAGCAGCGTATTGTCATTGAATTTCTCATTGCGGATTGAGAAACGGTTGGAAACATTCACATACGTTTATGTGCAGTTTATGGAGTATCAGCAGTCAACAGAAGTACAGTTACTCACTGGGCACAGAGCTTGAGACCATCTGAAAGTGCTTCGGCAGATCTCCAAGATTTGCAGCGGTCGGGGAGGCCACCCACGGCTGTCACACCTGACAAGATACAGAGTGCTGATGTGCACATTCGCAAGGACCAATGCAGAACGACTCTGCAGTTGGCGCGGGAGTCGTCAATCAGCAAAGGAAGTGTGGGTGTAATCATTAGTGCTCTCAATTACGCAAGAAAGTGTTCACGATGGGTTCTGCCCCGTCTTAGGGAGGAACACAAAACTCTCAGAAAATACTTTCCTTCTGAGTTGCTGCAATATTTCAAAGGTGAGGGGGAAGCCTTCTTGTCCCGGATTGTGACGGATGATGAAACCTGGGTCCACCATTTTGAGCCCGAAACAAAACTGCAATCGATGGAATAGGACCATCCTGACTCTCCACAGAAGAAAAAACTTCAAAGCAACTGCTTCTGCTGGTAAGGTCATGGTGACAAAGAGGTAATTCGCACAGTGAAGAAAGGTCTTCATGAAGAGAACAAAGAGTGGTACCAACAGGGCATACATGCACTTGTGTACCGGTGGCAGAAGGCCATGTAACGGGAAGGAGATTACATAGAAAAATAGAAAGTGTAGAAGAAATATAATTCTTTCTTGTGTATAAGTTTCATTGTATTCAATAAATAATTCTTGAAGAAAAAATGTGGTGCCTTAGTTTCTGGGCTACCCTCGTACTACAGCAGAACCAACGACTTCACCAGCATTTAATCAACTTCCTTCTTACCTCTCCAGTGTTTCCGGAGACGCATTCCTACAAACGTATCCATAACTCCTGAGAATGTTCTTGAAAATAAATGCAGGTATTCCTTCAAGTGCCCCAATAGAGCATCTCTTTAGCAAATGCAAAGAATCACTGTACTTTTGCCCTGAGAGGCCGAGGATTAGTGACGAGAACTTTAGGAACCCATTATTGTTAAAGTAAAAGGCAAATGATTTGAAATGTTAAATTTTATCGACTATAATTATGGAACAGATCAGATGTAAGGCTTTTCAGGCATTTGCTCTATTAACTAGCGTTTTGTCTTAGGTCTGACACTAGACTCATCAGAGTGGGATGTGTCAGACCCTACCCACTGATGCTAGGGTGTATGCAGGTGAACTTATCAGAAGCCCATTATAAGAGGCACAGTCTGATAACTGCACACGGGAGATAAATCTCCATAATGGAATTATTGCCTGCCTAGCAATTGAAACTAAACATGATACAGTAGCTTGAAACTTAAAAAGTTATTTTTGTCTCCATAATTGTAAATGACGCGGGTTAAATCTAGACACGTATTAAGATAACGCCGCCTTTTGATGTTTTGGATGGCATCAATGATGATATTTTCTATTTTGACCATCTGAATAGTGACTAAAATTGTATTGGAGTAATTGTGGAAAGGGGAGATCTTTTTGAAGAGTAAGGTGACAGGAAGTTTGAACAGAGATTCTACCTGTATAGAGATATAGTGTGGTGCACGTCATTTACCAGCGATTATTAAGAGAACTGACATGTTCATAGTTCTATTATCATCTTTGCATCTTTATGGGTGCTTTCCTTTGGAATACCTCAGACAAATGCATGGTTAGCTGATGGTGATTTACTAACCAGCAGTCAACATTAATGCGCCATACACACATTTTGAATGAGGTCAACATTTTACAGTGTTCACGAAATCCCCAGTCATCTGGTTTTTTGATCGAGATTGGTAGACTTGGCCATCAGTTGCGTTGGCAATGTATCCCACTAAACTTAGCAACATATATACACTACTGGGAATGAAGATGACAACATTATACTCTCTACTCATGATCTGCTTGTTTCAATTCATGGACAACTGTGGGTTTATAAGATGCAATTTAAGTTCCTTATGTATGGCTCTATGTGCTGACTGCATAGAAATATTTGTCTTCTGTGTTAATTTCTGCATTGACTAATGTGTGGGGGTCCTCAACAATACATCAGAATTTTTTTCCAATTTTGCCTCGGTTAAAATTTGATGCAAACGGCTTTTCAAAGCATCCAGGTCCAGTTTCACAAAATTTATCCATTAAATCTCTCATTCCATCATCATAATCAGAACATACTGAATTTGGAAAAGTTAACAAAATTTAATTAAGTTTTATATTTTCAAAAAATTTATCACTTTCACAGAAGACATACTCCGCTAACAATACACTAATTTCGATCGTTAACACATCAACTTTAAAAGCACAACCTCTTGTTAAAAGCACAACTTTCAAATAAAGATGAAATGCTATTCATTTTAAGGATTGTACCTACTCGAGGTACAAGATCAATGCCCCATTGTTGCCAACTTGAGCGCACCCGTCATGCTTCTGAGTTCACTGCGGAGACAGTTTTGCCATGCGTCATACTTCTTAAAAACTTGAAATTTTCCTTTCTCCAATACTTCCCCTCTAACCAGTATAAATTCAACAAACTGTTCTGTAATGAATGAACACTTCTCCCATGAGAAGGCTGCTCATGAGGACAAAGCATATTAGATGCATTGTGCTGTAGAGATGGTGTGTCATAACAGCCTTGCAAGGCTGAGAGGAAAACATTCCTTGTTAGTGATTGGAGGGGGATCAAACCTTTCAAGAAATTTCTTGATCGTCTTAGGAACTGTTGCTCTGGTCAGCAAGACTATTACAGTGATATTCTGGAAGTCTGTAATCTTGTTGGTAAAAGGGGATAGTTGGTTCATTTGTCCTTTTCTTTTCCTCATCCACCTTGCTAGGCTAGCTAGTGTTTATTACTGTTGGTCGTCACCAATAACTCCCTTTTCTTCACGCAGAACTTCATCCAATACTGTTCCTCTAATTCTGTCACCCATTCAACTACACCTGTACTTCTTCCTCTCTATTACTTCATACAACACATCATCTACAAACACCATCACTTTAATCTTCTTTTCCCCAGTTATTCCTGTTACAGTCAGCATTACCTCCTCCATCACAACATGAAAAGCGGGGGTGAAAGGACACATCCTTGCTTTAAACCATTCCCTTGCTCCAATTAGCCTGTGAAAAGTTATGCATATCAATAGTATTTCTTGTTCTTTGTTGTGCAATAAGAAATGCCAACTCCTGTATTTGCATCTTGAGACCTGAGATTCTTTTAAAAGGACACCAAATTTTGAAGATTAAAAAAAAAAAAAAAAATTATAATTCTGAAGTAAGGTCTATTTGCCAATATCTTTTGAAAGCCTAAAATTCATAAATTTGCACATAGTATTTGCACATAAACCAACACCAATCATAGTCATGAAACAGAAGTTTCTGCACCACCTGCGCCTCCTCCTACCCTAGATTCCCAATGCCCTTCCAGTTTCCAGCAGTGTGTGTGTGCTTCATAGCAAGTGACTGTGATGTTCAAGAAGATCGAGTCACCTACAGAATGTGAAATGTCAATTATCCGATTCTCGACAGCAAGATATGTGACATATTTGGAGATCCATAGCCAGATATGAAGGCAAATTTTGAAAGTGAATAAGGTTAATGAAGGAGAATATGTATATAAGATTGTCATCTGTACAGACTATCCTGGAACTTTCTTGAATCTGAGCACAATTTCCTGCATCTTCCAATTTGAAGACCATGAAAATTTTAATTTTATACAAAATAATGGATGTTAACGAGTTCTGTCAGAGGAAGAATTGACTGTGTCTGCAATACTGCTCACGTTCTACAATTACTGTATTACTATTTAGTGGTTGATACTGGTGTTATGTCTTCAGTACATTGTTGAGTTCTGAATGTTAAATTAGTAACTTAGTGAGTCTGCATGGTATTGTATTACTATCAAATTTAAGTTTTAGTGCAGAAAAGGTTTAAGTGGTGCTTATGAATGTTAAAAAGAAAAAAGACTAAACGACTCTCAAGTTTCACGAAGCTTGGGCTAGTGACTGCAAAAAACAAAAAACAAAAAAAAAAAAACAGATAAATGAGAGAAAATAAGGTATTTCAACAATTACAATAATATGTTTGGTCATATGAGGGTATATGTAATATTAAAAGTTGAAAGGTCAATCTGGATAATAATAATAATAATAATAATAATAATAATAATAATAATAATAATAATAATAATAATCTCTCTCTTTCCATAAGAAAATGAAAATCAGGTAATATTTATACGCATTCATAATTCTTTATGCAACACGGATGCTTATTAGTAAAGTTTCTCCGAATTCTGTTGTGTGATATCTATTTAAGAGTGAACGAATGTTTTCAATGTTACATACAACATGAACTGAAAATAATAACTTTCATTTATAAGTATCCTTTTCTGGTTATACTGTAGTCACATCTGTGCATACAGAACACTGGCCCAGAGCAAAGTAAGTCACCAGCAATTGTTTCCTTGACAGGCCTGCAGTAGGTCCTTTTACAAAAGAATAAAGTTGGCTTCTTCACGACCAGCAGCAACCTAATGTAAGGAAGTGTTAAGAGTGTGCACCTGGATCCATGTTAAATTTGCAGCTACAAAAAATAAATACTCTGGCACCAGAAACACAACCAACAATACAGTCAAAACAGGCATCTTTTGGATCTTTGTTGTCTCAATCTAGATGCATGGCAACAAGCTGAAGGGTGCCTGAATACAAGTCATAGTGGGTGAACATTCAAGTAAAAAAGAAAAACAACCAGAAAGGATGCATGCAGCAGATCAAGGAACACAACATGCAATACAGGCAGAAGCAAGCAGGAAGCCAAACCAACCTCAGCTTCACACACAGTGGGGGAAGGAAGGGCTGAAAGGGCGCTACCACTTACACGCATCATACTGCCCGTCTACAGGATCTGCAGCCGCCACGGCCGAAACAGAACAGAAACAACACTGATTAATACATGGTATGACCAGAAGCCACAAACATCAACATACGAGATGCTTGAGGGACTCTGCCAGCTTACAGTCTGCGATCAAACAATAACAACAGCTACATTTCAAATAGCAGAGACTAGAGGTAAAAGTTTACAGTTCAGTACCAACTAAACATTAATACAATCAACAAATTTACAATTGTCAGTTTTTCTGACAAGATTTGTCTCTGGATCTAGATATTTATGCACGAACAACAACAGATGTACAATTCTAGAGAAAGAGAAAATATACAAACAATGAGAAAATTAAAAACACAAGAAGAAATTTTAAGAATATATTGGAAAAGACTGAAATATAGGTAGAACGAGAAGGTTAAATCACTACAACAAAACAACTAAAAATGATATACACTGTTCCTTAAATTAAACGGAATACACAACACTAAGATACAAGCTTCAATTCAATCAAATACATAGAACTAAGATGATACAGTACATTTCTCACATGAATACAATGAACACCAGGATCAAGAAAAGTTCAAAATTAAGAGGTACAGTAAATAGCTCCACAAAACCAAAATACAGTAGCCTATATTAAAAAAAGCAATTTCTACACAGGTACATTACCTTTATTGCTCGCAGACATGATTATCTTTTGTGTTTATGTCATGTGCAACAAGATAAACTACCTAAATTCTGAAATGATTGTTGCTGCTCAGTTGAAATGGACTATATTTGAAAAGTGAGCAGTGTGCCAACCTGACCTTGAAACTTGATAACACATTTGATATACGGGCCATTCAATTGTTCAGTCACTCGGTAAATTATCGTATTACAGTTTTGCAAAGGGCTTCCGAATGTTCAGGCTCTGTCAACAAAGGCAGAAGCCGTTGTTACATGGTTCTGCTTCATGCATGTGTGTTATGAGTATTACATGCAATGGCTGTACACAAAAGCTGTCTGGAGAACCAACACATGTGACAACAGTGTACAAAGGAGCAAGTCACCTGAACTTCTGAGTTTTCAAGCTGCTCGGTCTGTCCAGTTTCATTTCTGCTTATTGTGATCAGACAGCATGGACAGTTTGGTAAAATAATTTGTTCAGTGAAGTTTAGCACCTTTTGAATTCGGTCCTTCTAAACAGTCACTGAACAGAGTGCTCAAGCAGGAAGCTCTGAGTAAGTCTAGGCTGAGCAGGACCCATAGTCTAACTTTTAAATGAGTTTGAGTGAGTTTACACATTGTTCTGCACAGCTTTAGGACCAAGACCAAATCATAAAAAAGACAGGCCCACACCTTAATGCTTCCTATATCAAATTTCACAATGGGAACAATGCACTTCGGTAAGTAACATTCACCTGGCATTCGCCAGTTCCATACACATCCATCAGACTACCACAATGTGTAAATTCGTCACACACTGTTCAGTTTAATGATGCTTGGTTTATGTGCTGTAGCTCACCATGGAATCCAAGTGCAACTACGTACTGACGTATGGTACAAAAACTGGCATCACTTCCAGACGTTACCATGGTTTCTACCAAAGCTTGCCAGTTTCACTTCACCACACGGCGAAGGCATGAATGCTCCCTATTTTTACTTGTTTTGGCTTCCTTGGTTGAGGTGGGTTTTTCATAATTCCTGGGACTTCCATTTCACCACTACATCATCACTCTCTATTGAATGCGACATCTGAATCTTATCAGAAATCTCACAGATAGTCTCACTAAACTTTTGTCTAATGTCCATTTCGACTGCTGTAGCTAGTAAACATTTCTACTAAGAGTTTATGATCTTATATAGGCTCATGACATGCTTGAGTGACATATGTGATCAGTCTACTTTCCTTTCAGAGGGTGCATGGTCATTAATGGCAATGTAGTGTATCATTGGCTAGATCTCATTATCACTTTCTGAAAGCAATTATATCAATTTGTAGAGTTCTCCTTTGTGTCAACAGACTCTGACAAGTATTTGGATTTTCTCCCGCGCTGTTTTATGATGTATACTTGCCGACACAAGTGAGCGTTCCCTGGAAGGTATGATTGCCTGCGGCACGTACATGTGGAAGGATAGGACATGCAACAAAGTCTTGCTGAGTAATGTTCTATTTCGTTGTCCTTATATGGCTGAAGGACATGGTTTATTACGTATCTCGGCCTGAGATATAATATATCCGTCCAGTGGCCACATTATTCGTAATGTCTAAACGTATACGCTATATTTTGTCCAGCGGTCGTGTTTCAGTTTTGCGAAGTGCCTCCGAACGTTCAGGTTCTGCCAACAAAGGCAGTAGCCGTGCGTATTAAAACGTGATCTCTGCCGCTCGGCTTTGGTGTCAAGAGTTCGAGTCTCGGTAGGGCAAAATGTTATTTTTATTCCTGCAATAACTCATATGGCTAATCACGTAGCTTCCTTTGTTTTATCATTGCTGACAGTGAGTGGGCTTGTTCGCAGCTCTGAAAATGGTCGCTGGGTGGTCTTCACAGTAAGTGGACCACGGACCGCCGTTGTGAACGAACTTTTCCTGACGTATGGCCATGGAAGCGATTGGGGTAGAAGCGTAAGTACTGTCGTCACCTCGCCCCAGATCGCAATGACAACATCCCAGGGCGTCGTTTCAATGGGACTCGTGTCTGCTCCAAGAGGAGGCCAGTCGATAAGCTCGACCAGGCCTTTCCTTGCCTTGCGAACCATTCCTGAACGAATCGGAGACAGGTCCTGCTGAAATTGTTTAACACCGGCTGGATGAAGCACCCGCACGGAAGGGACAATAATTTTCCCTAAAATGTTCACATATTACCCGACAATAACACGTTGCTCGGTTCTGTGCAATATCGCTTTCCCACGAGAGCTCATCCAACCGCAACACGCCACAGATACACCGCCAGAGCGTATGCTGGATTGTTCGAGTGCCGTAAGGACGAAACACGTGTACGGGTCCATCGTTCTCCAAGGAAAATATGTTCTCGTCGGGGACCGATCACGTAGCAATCACGTCCTCTACAAACACAAACACCTTCTGCTCATCAGTGAGTTTTGTTTCTTAGCCATTCCCAGGGAATATAACCCTGCCCCATGTAGGCACCAATTAGTCTGCCTGTGACCTTCCACCTCGCTCGTATATAAAGGAAATGGCGCAACGTATCGAACTGCTTTCCACACTCCTCATAATGGCAACTTTTATATGAGTAATGTTTCATTGCCCTGAATATAGAACTAGGTACCACAACATCATGGCTGCATGTGAGAATGCTCGTAGCTCTACACTGGACTCATGCGCGCCCATATGACAGTTTGTAACTGGGGGGGGGGGGGGGGCTAGACCTGGGGGTGTGTAGTATTTTTAATATTTTGGAAGATGAATAGCGATTTGTATTCCGCGCTAAAATAACACCCACGGTATCACCTGCCTGTTGGAGGGGGCGGTACTACCACTTCTACGTAATACCGACTTTTAAATCATTTTCTTGAAAGAAAAACACCTGGCTACATTAGATTTTTGACTTTCCGTGACAGCTATATAGAGGGGGGGCCACGGTCCCCCCCCTTACCCTCGGGCATGGGCGTCCTTGAGTCTGGACTTAATGATGGTCAACGCGCTCACTGTCCGTATCGGCAAGTGTACACATGAACAATCAAAGTCGCATCTCTTCAGACGTGAAATATAAGGAAGTCTACTTCGCCTATGATGAGTTTTGCAACACGACCAGTAGTTCTAACTCATAGTATCAGCCGACAATTTTTGATTGTTCATCTGTACTTCAAGTATTGATTTCTAGCCTATGGTTATTTAATAAAATATACTTTTTTTTGTCTATTATATCATCTCTAGAAGTTGGAGTATTGAATTTTGATACATCTTGTATCTATCTACAATTACAATGTAGTGCGAGAGTTCGGTAAGCGTCGAGAACAATCCTGAAATGTAGATAATTACTGCAGAACTCCATCTACTAGAGAATCTAGGAAGTCCGTAACTAGATAAAATATTAAGCTGCGCTAAGACTGCTAGATGTCGCATTGCTTTGAAAACTAACTGAGAAAATACATGTACATTTTGTACTATTCCACGGAAACAATTATATTTCACCCAGAAGTACAACAGTCCTTGGAAATATCACACGTTCAATATAGCCTCAATTGCGGCTTACAACTTTTTCAAGATGAGTGGACATATTCGTGACGACTTATCGATACAGATCATCATTAATCTCACCGCCCAACAGAACAATCCGGGGACACATTTCTGTAACAGTTTGAGGCATTATGATGGTGGCTGATAATCACCTTGCTTTAAGGGGAAGTACGTAGGCAAGTCAATAAGTATCTGCAATTTTGCTTAATTGTCTTTAGGGTGGTTCTATGGCGTTGTGTGCCCACGTCTGTGGTAGGTTTGAGCGTTATCAGATCAGTACACCTCGCACTGTTGCGACGTAAAAATGGCAGCACCACACTCTGTTGGCACCAAGGAAGAACAGCGTTCCGCAATCCGTTGGTTTTTTTTTTGTTTTGTTTTTTGTTCTTTTTGGTCCGAGGGTGTACCAGGAGCAAAAATTCATAGAAAACTTTTAGCACAATACGGGGACAATGTTTTGCCACAGCGAAGTGTTTACCAGTGGTTAAACAGTTGAAAAGGGGGCGCACGAGCGTGAAGGATGAGGAGAGATCCGGGCGTCCATCTGCAGCCGTAACTGATGCCAATATTGAACAAGTGCGTGATATGATCCTGAATAACAAACGAGTGACTGTTGATAACGTGGCAAACCATATGCACATTAGCCATGGTTCTGCATATGAAATCATACATAAAGGTTAACTTTCACAAAGTCTGTTCGAGATGGGTTCTAAAACAACTCAATGAAGAGCAGGAGCGCAATCGTGCGAGAATCTGCCAGCACCTACTGGACCATCATCCTAACGAAGATGAAACGTTTCTGAAACGGATGATCACTGGAGATGAAACATGTTTTCACCACTTCGAACCAGAGAACAAACGTCAGAGCATGGAATGGAAAGATCCACTGTCGCAAAACATTGTCCCTGTATTGAGCTGAAAGTCTTCTATGAATTTCCGCTCCCGGTACACCCTCTGAACACAAAAAATGGATTACGGAACGCTGTTCTTTCTTAGTGTAAACAGAGATTGCCGCGCCCATCTTTACGTCGCAAAAGCGTAGCTGTACTGATCTGATAACGCTGAAACCTATCACAGACGTAGACAACGGTGCCATCTACCGGCTGGTGAGCACACAACGCCATAGAGACAATCTAAAGACAATTAGAGCAAAATTGCAGATACTTAACTGACTTACCCTCGTACAAGCGGACAGCCATCCTCTCTTAAAACTAATCAGAGCGAAGAAAAGAAGAGGTCTGACACTTCGAAAAATGAAGGTATCGGCAAAAGAAAGGGAAAGACTACGAAAGGCGTGAAAATGAAAGACCCCCTAGCCCTCGCAAAGCTAAATACCGCTGGGATCAGAAGAGAACAAGGGAAGATGAACAGGAAACATGAAAGTAAGGAGCCTGACACAAGTGGAAGCAATGCCAGATTTATCTACAGAAATCATTGCCACCCACAGTGGGATTGTGCGGCGACATTAATGAACATCCATGCCGGAAAGTCGTCAGGAATGTCTTCACTCACCCTGAAGAGGTTTCACACCGCAATGGAAGCGACACTGAACACGCGGTATAGTGAACTGTATTTCCAAGAACCAAAGTCTTTCATAAAAATAAAGTTATGAGAACATGAAGATTAAATGTATCCGTCTATTCGTGCGCCAACCTCACAAATAAGAATTGTACAGTTTCCTAAATGCTAAAATGAATCTACACATGCTTATAAAGTGTACAATGATGCACTATTCTAACACATAACAGTTACACTAAAGGAAAACAAGGTAGGGAGCAAAATATTTCTCATTATACCCCACCTCACTTCCAGTCACAGTTGTCAGAGAACTCTCACACCGCATCTGCACAGAAAGGGAGGAACACCTCTCAAAGAAGTACAGAAGAAGAAACACACATGTTACCACAAAAGTTTGAACATTTTTGCACTAAATTCTGATTGCAGATTTGTTCTCCATTTCCTCTTACAAACCTAATACAATAAAATTATTAGTGGTTCTGATTTCTAGAAACTTAACAGGAAGGTGATGGTGACCTTGTAATTTATTAGTTTTAAGGGGAACTACGACATAATCATCCGCTCATAACACTAATCAGAAAAGAAAGACAAAGAGGCCCATTATGTTCGAGGAATGAGCCCTCCTAAAACTAGCTGGGCAACACACACACGGAAAAGAAGGGCAATCGGCAAATTAATTTTGGACACAATTAGAGGTGACATTTTTGAAACAAACAACTTAAGAGGAAATAAAAACTAAAACTTGTAAAAAAAAGTCTAAAAGTATATTTTGTAATATAAGTTCCTGCGGCTCCGCCTGCGTTGAAGTCGAGATCTGAACAGTGTTGGTAACAATAGTGAACAGTCCAATAGTTCAACTCAACCTGATCAACCTCTCTGTATGGTTACCTAGTTGTTCTTCCTCTTAAAACAAAAATCACCACCACTGCCGCCTCCACTCAACTTCTCTGTCAATTTCATTAACCTCCTCGGGCTCTACATCAATTAGCGTATCCAAAGCCAGCAAACATCACTTGTTACAGAGTAGGATATCTAACCGATCAGGCCGTGCATTCTCTCTTAAGGGTCACGAATGTACATTTCCTTTCATTGATGACTCCCCTTCCCCCTCCCGCCCAGGGTATCCAGCACAAAAAACTTAAGAGTGAAAAGGTACCAATGACTAGCAACAATGCGCAGGTTGTATGACAATACAGTGAGAGGTTTCGTAAAGCCTGATATTTACCGAGATTTGTGCACCCGGAGATGAATGACAGTCAAATAATTAAGATACACATATGCCGTAAATCTATACTACACTGATATGCCAAAAGTCATGGGATAGAGGTCTGGTATATTTTAGACCCTCCTCTAGCTCGGCTAAGAGCACCAGCTCATCGTGGCATCGATTCCACAAGTGGACAAATATTATAGTGCCATTTAGTGGATCGGATTCGTTCACATAACCCCCTTCGACTGTCATAAGAGACGACTAAAAGGGGGGCCATGGGTTCATCTTGGGAGCGTGGATTGACGACCATTGAACCCCTAGATGAGCCGGGCACCGCTTCCACTTACTCTTAGCTTTAAACTTTCTATGTGACCTCTCTAAGTCACTTTTCGTTCTCTTCCGACCCCGATGGTATTAGGTCTGCGAGGCCTAGGGAGTCTTTCATTTTCACGCCCTTTGTGACCCTTCTCTTTCATTTGCCGACACCTTCATACCACGAAGTGTCGAATCTCTTCTGATTAGTGTTCAGTTGTCTACCTGCACTTCCTCTTAAAACAATCACCACTACAATCACATCTCCGTATAATTATTATGCTAGCTTGTCAGAGAAACAGGTAGTAATGCAAGTCGGTAAAATCATTCCCTAGTAACGGGAATTGACACGCTAACTGATGTAGAGGCTGAGGAGAGAGATGAAACGCAGAGAGGTTGGTCAGAAGATTTTACAAGTTGCTTTACGTCGCACCGACATAGATATGTCTTACGGCGACGATGGGGTAGGAAAGGGCTAGGAGTGGGAAGGCAGTGGCCGTGGCTTTAATTAAGGGTACAGCCCCAGCATTTGCCTGATGTGAAAATGAGAAACCACGGAAAACCATCTTCAGAGCTGCCGACAGTGGGGTTCGAACCCACTATCTACCAAATGCAAGCTCACAGCTGCGCGCCTCTAACCGCACGGCCAACTCGCTCGGTTGATCAAAAGAAAGTTATTACTTGAATGTTCATTATTGTCACCAGCAGTATTCAAATCCGATTTCTAGCCCTGATTTCAATTTGGGCGAGTACTTCTAGTAAGGTATAACAAGATACAGTACACTGTATACAGTACAATATGAATAATACACGTGTAAATTTTACACGAGTAATACGGTGACTTTTTATAAATTAAATGCTTTAACGTCTAAAAGCAGTTCGTAGGTTTACTCAGGTGCTTTAAAAGTATCTGTGTTGTGTTTAGCCCTGATATCATCAGGAATTCGATTCTATTCATGGGATGTGAAGAGAGTGAAGGAGTCGTCATGGGAACCCCGGTAATCAATCCGAACTAGTTGGGGTCGGGATCAATGCAGATTATCCGAAAAAGAAAAAAAAAACTTGCAATATTGTACATACAGAACGGAAAATACAGTAATTACGTTTTCATGCAACAAACATGTTTCGTACGTATACTACAGAGAACAACACTATATTGATAACAGTACCTGTCATTTCTATTTTATGCTTGATTTCTATTAGAGCTATTGTACAGTATAGGCCTACTACAATATTTAATTAACAATGTCCTGTACTGTTATTTCGATTATACTTCGCTAAATGCTAGCTTAAAGTATCTTTTTAGGTACAGTACTATGGTTAAATACATTGCAAGTGGAATTTTAATTTTCTTACTTTAGTTACGGATTCTGTCCGAATTATCGGATTAATGGGATGAATGGATTTTACTGTATTCCCGTCATGATATGAGGAAAAGTACCTAAAATAATCTCGGGCAGCTTGTTTATGAAGTGAATATTGCTTTGTGTTTTGAAACAAACCTTCTCCCTTTATACAGTATACATTTTAAACATCGCTCATGATTAGCAGAATCCTGAATGTTCTCACTCTGACAGTAAGAAAATTACACACTTATCTTTCCTCAGAAACAGAATGATAATAGTTGAACCAAAATAGAGATTCGGCAGTCAATGGTATTTCAATGATAAAAAATGAACGCAAACAATCGTAAAGTTAGAGACCAAGGGACGCCCTTTGAAATATTAGGCTGACTACCACCCAAGAATGCTTTTAGTCGTTTTTTTTTTTTAAAAAGGTGGATCTCCATTAATATTACTTACTATTAAACTTTCCGTCCCTTGCTCGGCCCTCCCCTTTGGGCATCCCAGGGGGCAAACTATTGGCAGCTTAGCACAGAGGCTATTTAAATCAAGCTGACAAGGGACTGGCCATAATGGCATGGCACAGACAAACGCGTCTGTAATTCAAGAAAGAAAACGGTCATACTGAAAATGTAAAGTGCAAGCAGGTACAAAAATCGCAAAGAGGATTACCAACATACTCTTACAATGACGTCAAAATCCATGTTCACATTAGCAACTTCTTTACACTATGGTACTCATCACACAGCAGATTCTACGTGCTGAAAACAACTGGAAAGTTTCGAAATATTTAATTCTTCAGGATATATACACAGTCTGTACAGCCATTAGTGTACATTATTTACAATCTTACAAGTAAAAACACAATCCACTTGACTAATGCACATAACAGTCAACATATTTTACCTAACAATACTCTACCAGATCCAAGCATAAGCCACCATTCAATTGTACATGAAATAATGCAATTCAAACGAGATTTGACACCATTCAACTTTTTTTAAAACTGTTTGATAATACAGTTTTCTCTCTCTCTCAAAAAAAAAAAAAATTCAATGACAGCTTGTATGCTATTCAACAACCAGAACACATGTACCAAGATCTGCAGTAGCAAATGTGTCAGAATAATCAGAGTATGTGAAGTCTTTATATAGAACAATGGTGAAATAATTTCCCACCCTACTTCCAATAGGTTATTCTTATAGCTCACAATGGGTGGTCAGAGCCGTGGGGTCACAGATTTCGTTCAAATTTTGGGCGGTTGACCTACATCAAAATAAACAGATCAGTGCCCAAATGTTCATATCATTGGCCCTTATTTAACGAGGCTGCTCACTTGTTGGCACTTTGCATGTGGGTATCTGTAGTATCGCTGTACCGGCTTCTCCCTTTGTCTTTTTCTTCTATCTGCTTTTTGTTTCTTTGTACATACGAAGACAACCGCAGAAAAATGCTCTTTTACCGTCTTGCCACTCAGGCCTTGTCAAATCTTCGCTTTTTCTGTCATTTTTATAACCACTGCTGCTATTATGACATGAGAAAGCTGTTTACAAAGCCTGAGCCCGTATGTACAATTTTGAAATCAACCGTTGGAGGTTCACGCAAAAATTGTGACGGTGGTGGCGGTGATTAATTTTTTGTTCCTAGTGGCTTTACGTCGCACCGACACAGATAGGTCTTATGGCGACGATGGGACAGGAAAGGGCTAGGAGTTGGAAGGAAGGCCGTGGCCTTAATTAAGGTACAGCCCCAGCATTTGCCTGGTGTGAAAATGGGAAACCACAGAAAACCATC
The DNA here is from genome assembly GCF_040414725.1 of Anabrus simplex. Taxonomy (NCBI): domain Eukaryota; kingdom Metazoa; phylum Arthropoda; class Insecta; order Orthoptera; family Tettigoniidae; genus Anabrus; species Anabrus simplex. Next base: position 91,745,043 of record NC_090269.1, on the reverse strand, counting down.
TTCAGGGCTGCCGACAGTGGGATTCGAACCCACTATATCCAGGATGTAAGCTCACAGCTGCGCTCCCCTAACCGCACGGCCAACTCGCCCGGTGATTAATGTTTTAAGAAGTATAACTAGGTAACCTTCTTCTATTAACAATAATCAAAATAAAATGGAAGTGGTCCGACACTTCGAAAAATTGAAGGTATCAGCAAAAAAAGCGCAAGGAGCACGAAGGCTGTGGCCTCGCAAACGTAATACTGTCGAGGTCGGAAGAGAACAAGAGTTGACCAAGGGATGTCGGATATGCAAGACGGAAGTGAGGAGTCTGATATAAGTGAAAACAATGGCAGGCTCAACTAGGGAATCCACGCTCGTAAGTTGAGAGCCTATGGTCCCCATTTTACAATAGGCAAGGGATAACGTGGATGTATCCTACCACGATCACCCACAGGGGGTAATTATGACGGAAAATAGATATGTTGATGATGATGATGATGATGATGATGATGATTGTTGTTTAAAGGGGCCTAACATCTAGGTCATCGGCCCCTAATAGTACGAAATGAGAAGAAATGTAATGACAATGTAAAAGTCCAAAATCATCCACTGACCAGAATTTAAAACGTGATGACGAAGAATGAATGGATGAATATGAATTTAAAACAAGGCCGTGGCCTTGATTAAGGTACAGCCCCAGCATTTTCCTGGCGTGAAAATGAGAAACCACAGAAAACCATCTTCAGGGCTGCCGACAGTGGGATTCGAACCCACTGCATCCAGGATGCAAGCTCACAGCTGCGCGTCCCTAACCATACGGCCAACTCGCCCGGTGATTGCCTACATTTCCAGAAAGTATCGTCAAATAATAGTATTACTGACCAAGGGACTGCTTCTAAAGCACAATCCTGAATCGCAGGTATAAATCCAGGTCACCGGCCCCTCATAATGGTACTTATCGCTAGGAAAGTAGAACGATGATATTTGTCATGTTGTGGTACTAATCAAAAGTAGCGTAGACTCGCGGTATTCCACATATTATGGTACTATTCACAGCTAATGTAATGCGCACATGTAACACAGACCTAGGGTGTTTCTCACATTGCGGCGCCATTCTTTTTTTTCTAGCGGCTTTACGTCGCACCAACACACACAGGTGTTATGGCGACGATGGGATAGGAAAGGTCCAGGAGTTAGAAGGAAGCGGCCGTGGCCTTAATTAAGGTACAGCCTCAGCATTTGCCTAGTGTGGAAATGGGAAAACACGGAAAACCATTTTCAGGGCTGCCGACAGTGGGATTCGAACCCACTATCTCCCGAATGCAAGCTCACAGCTGCACATCCCTAACCGCACGGCCAACTTGCCCGGTCGGCGACATTTACAGGCAAGGCAAACCTATGGTGTTTCTTACATACGTGTACTAACCACAGGAACTCCTATCCCGTGGTGTTCCTCACATAGTGGGTACTAATCATAGGCAAGGCAGGCCCATGGTGTCGCTCACATAGTGGTACTAATCACAGGTACTGTAAAACCCACCCGGATTCACACACTGTCGCTACTAATCACAAACCTATTGTGCACCTAACACAGTGGTACTACGCACAAGTAAAAGCGATCCATGGTGTTCCCTGCGTGATAGTACTAATTACAAGTAGTATCCTGGTTCTAATTCGATCATCCCTTCGTCGCCCCTTTTAGTCGCCTCTTACGACACGCAGGGGATACCGTGGGTGTATTCTTCATCTGCGTCTCCCACCTATAGGGGGTGAAAACAGATATTTTAACATGCATACATCGTCGCTATAGACTTAGGCCTTTCAGCGTTCAATCTGCAAACCTCTGTGAATTCGGCAATCCTCTATTTGCAATTAGTTACAGACCTCGTTTAGCCCCACACGTATGATTATTAAATCATTACAACCTAGTCTATTCACCATCTCCTATTCTCTATTCACCTCCAAAGCCGGTTTATACATACAGATTCATGCATACACTGTAGTTTATTCCTGACAGTCTTTATCTCCTTATTTCGAGTAGCTTCGTCTTAATGTTCCTTATTTGAATCTGCAATCATTCCCGCTAGTTTCGTTTCCGTTACTTCCAACTCATGAATAAGATATCCTGACTGCACTGAGCTCTTACTTTCTTACAGCAAAGTCGGTCTGAAAACAGACCACCAATGTAAAGATAGTGTAGTTTCGTCGAGAATACCGTTGATCGCAACTGCGAGCTCACTCCATTAGCTTTGCTATAGCTCGATTCAATTTTACTTAGAAAAATACCATTCTGGAAGACTACACATCCTCAGTACTTGAAATGATCCAACTGTTCAAATTTCGTATTCCCTACCTGGCATTCATTTCTCTTAAGGTTCTTCTTTGCTGACATCGCTTTAGTCTTTGAAATCTTAATGTCTTACTCACTACACCTCCTTTCAAGTTCCAAGATATATTATAGATATATTAATTTTACATATGATAACAATGAAACTTAGAATAAGATACACAAGTCGAAAACTAGAAAAGCGGCTGGAATTGATAAGATTTCTGGGAATATACTAAAGACAATGGGTTGGGATACCATATCTGAAGTAATTATTTGATTACTGTTTGCATGAAGAACCTATACCAAATGAATGGAGAGTTGCTATAGTAGCCCCTGTGTATAAAGGAAAAGGTGATAAGACAAAGTTGAAAATTACAGGCCAGTAAGTTTGATATGCATTGCATGTAAACTTTGAGAAAGCATTCTTTCTGATTATATTAGATATGTTTGCGAAATTAATAACTGCTTCGATAGAAGGCAATTTGGGTTTAAGGAAGGTTATTAAACTGAAGCTCAACTTGTAGGATTCAAGCAAGATATAGTAGATACCCTGGATTCCGGAGGTCAAATGGACTGTATCGCGATTGACCTGTCTAATGCATTTGATAGGGTGGTTCATGGGAGACTACTGGCAAAAATAGACAAAAAAGTGACTGAATGGGTTGCTATATTTCTAAAAAATAGATTTTAGAGAATTAGAGTAGGTGAGCTTTACCTCACCCTGTAATAATTGAGGGGTATTCCTAAAAACAGTATTATTGGACCTTTATGTTTTCTTATACACTGACTGACAGAGCAAATGCAACACCAAGGAGGAGTGGTTCGAAAGGGATGAAAGTTGGGGAAAAAACAGAGTCGGCACGGAAGAATAATTGATGTTTATTTCAAACCGATATGCAAGTTACACAATGCGCACGGCATCGACTCAGTAGGATGTAGGACCACCGCGAGCGGCGATGCACGCAGAAACACGTCGAGGTACAGAGTCAATAAGAGTGCGGATGGTGTCCTGAGGGATGGTTCTCCATTCTCTGTCAACCATTTGCCACAGTTGGTCGTCCGTACGAGGCTGGGGCAGAGTTTGCAAACGGCGTCCAATGAGATCCCACACGTGTTCGATTGGTGAGAGATCCGGAGAGTACGCTGGCCACGGAAGCATCTGTACACCTCGTAGAGCCTGTTGGGAGATGCGAGCAGTGCGTGGGCGGGCATTATCCTGCTGAAACAGAGCATTGGGCAGCCCCTGAAGGTACGGGAGTGCCACCGGCCGCAGCACATGCTGCACGTAGCGGTGGGCATTTAACGTGCCTTGAATACGCACTAGAGGTGACGTGGAATCATACGCAATAGCGCCCCAAACCATGATGCCGCGTTGTCTAGCGGTAGGGCGCTCCACAGTTATTGCCGGATTTGACCTTTCTCCACGCCGACGCCACACTCGTCTGCGGTGACTATCACTGACAGAACAGAAGCGTGACTCATCGGAGAACACGACGTTCCGCCATTCCCTCATCCAAGTCGCTCTAGCCCGGCACCATGCCAGGCGTGCACGTCTATGCTGTGGAGTCAATGGTAGTCTTCTGAGCGGACGCCGGGAGTGCAGGCCTCCTTCAACCAATCGACGGGAAATTGTTCTGGTCGATATTGGAACAGCCAGGGTGTCTTGCACATGCTGAAGAATGGCGGTTGACGTGGCGTGCGGGGCTGCCACCGCTTGGCGGCGGATGCGCCGATCCTCGCGTGCTGACGTCACTCGGGCTGCGCCTGGACCCCTCGCACGTGCCACATGTCCCTGCGCCAAACATCTTCGCCACAGGCGCTGCACCGTGGACACATCCCTATGGGTATCGGCTGCGATTTGACGAAGCGACCAACCTGCCCTTCTCAGCCCGATCACCATACCCCTCGTAAAGTCGTCTGTCTGCTGGAAATGCCTCCGTTGACGGCGGCCTGGCATTCTTAGCTATACACGTGTCCTGTGGCACACGACAACACGTTCTACAATGACTGTCGGCTGAGAAATCACGGTACGAAGTGGGCCATTCGCCAACGCCGTGTCCCATTTATCGTTCGCTACGTGCGCAGCACAGCGGCGCATTTCACATCATGAGCATACCTCAGTGACGTCAGTCTACCCTGCAATTGGCATAAAGTTCTGACCACTCCTTCTTGGTGTTGCATTTGCTCTGTCAGTCAGTGTATATAGGTAGGGCTATATATAAATGATATGAGTAAAGAAGTGGAATCAGAGATAAGGCTCTTAGCAGATGATGTTATTCTGTATAGAGTAATAAATAAGTTACAAGATTATGAGAAACTGAAAAAGGACCTTGATAATGTTGTGAGATGGACAGTAGGCAATGATATGATGATAAACAGGGTTCAAAGTTGGGTTGTGAGTTTCACAGATAGGAAAAGTCCTCTCAGTTTTAATCACTGCGTTCATAGGGTGAAAGTTCCTTACGGGCATCACTGTAAGTATCTAGCTGTTAATATAAGGAAAGATCTTCATTGGGGTTATCACATAAATGGGATTGTAAATAAAGGGTACAGAGTTCTGCACATGGTTACGAGGGTGTTTAGGGATTGTAGTAAGGATGTAAAGGACGGGTCATATAAGTCTCAGGTAAGACCCCAACTAGAGTATGGTTCCAGCGCACGGGACCCTCACCAGGATTACTTGATTCAAGAACTGGAAAAAATCCAAAGAAAAGCAATTCGATTTGTTCTGGGTGATTTCCCACAAAAGAATAGCGTTAGGCGTTACGTTGTGTTTTCTGCGATAGGGACAAATGGGGCAAAACGATCAGTGAGAGGGATTATAACCCCGGGGATAATGATGGCCCATTATTATTATTATTATTATTATTATTATTATTATTATTATTATTATTACAGTAGATTCCCGGAACAGGGCGAGATAGCACAGCGCTCAGGCTGCTTTGCCTCTCACCAAGACGGACTGGGTTCGATTCCTGATTAATGCATTCGATACTTTCGAGGTAAATGTCACGCCTGCTGGTTCGGATTGCACGTAAGTAATAAGTACGGTGGCTTATAATGACCCGATTAACAGTAACGTAAAACTACAAGCTTCCTTCTCTCCACATGCAGTATCGGATACTCGGCCTAACGAACCAAGGCGAGGAGCTGTCGAGTTACGAAAATGACGAGTTTTACGGACTAGCTTCTGGTTTCATTACCATAATAACATTGTTTTCACGATAAGTTTAACTCGAAGAAATTCGTGCAGGTACTGCATGTCATTAATCTTAACAATCTATCTCCGGTAGAAAGTTCACTCCATGCGGTGTTATGACTGGGAGCAACAGACAGATAAGCAGTGCAAGATGCGTAATTGACGTCAGCTGTGCCAGTTTCAAAACGTATCCTTCGGGACAGGTAGAAACTTGCCCATACAAGTAACTTTTTACGATCTAGAACAATGTGCTGGAGATGATGATGATGATGATGATTTCATTTTTGATAGGCCTAATTGTAGGCCTAACAGAAAAGGATAGCTATCCACTAAGCCGTAGGAAGTTAAATGTCTAAAGTGATGCATATTTTATCATTTGATGTGTTCTTGAAAACAATATTTAAACATTTTGTTTTCACACTTTGTTAACAATTTCTGAATTATTTCACTTCATATGTGATTTTATGTTCCTCTGCTATTTCCAGATATTTAATAAATTGTTCCAAACATATGGCAAAGAGTACACATTGTTGCAGTAAATTTCAAGGCAAGTACAAAGATATTGAACTATCTAAGAAAAAGAGGGATCATATTGACCCAGACCTCGGCGCAAAACGATCCTCTGAACTAAATTTGTATATGGGTATATTTTGTGTTGTAATTTACGTTATAACATGTCAAAAAAAATCATAGCTAATATGTGCACCTAAACATATTCATGCATTATATGCATAAATTCACCTTAGAGGGATCATTTTGCCCTGACCTCTCCTATGTTTATTCTATGTTTATTGGCCAGCAGCTGCTTTTTTTTTTTTTAATCTTGGAAGGCTTTCTCTGCCACTGCTACCTTGTTCTTGCCTTCCAGCAAACACTGGTTGTCACTCGTGATTTGTCCGCCTCCGTAGCGTAACGGTTAGTGTTATTAGCTGCCGTCCTCGGGGGCCCGCGTTCGATTCCCGGTATTGCCAGGAATTTAAGAATGGCAGAAGGTCTGGTATGTTGTTGAAATGGTACATACAGCTCACCTCAATTGGAGGTGGGCCTGAAAAGAGCTGCACCACCTCGGGATGAGGTCATGAGATGACTTTACTTGACTCGTGATTCGGGTTCGAAGGTAGTGAAATTGTTTCACACTTTCGATTTTATCATAGCTACTGTTTGTCTGTTATAGGATTTTGGCTAGCTTTGTATTTTGTCATGGTTTTTGTTTTCTTTGCGTTTATTTTTAGGGTCCATTTACGATTTCCCTAAAGCTTCTTACTAGCGTGTTAAGGATTCTCCGCATATCTCTGCTTGTTTGTCAGTATAGCAATATAATCTTACAGAATGTAATTGTTTACAATTAAATTCTATGCAAAATGTGCAGAACGAAGTAAATGTTCGTAACCCTGGGGGAAGATTACATTGGCGGCGTTAATGACTAGGATGTGGTGAACAGAAGGGAAACATGACGTCCTCAGCTTATTGGGATACAAGAACAAAACAAATACTGAAGACAGCTTATGAAATATGGTTTGTCTGACCCTGTTTTGCACTTGTCTGTTGAGCTACTCAATTTTCACCAGTGGCGCAGCGTCAGAGCATGACTTGGCAAAACTACGTTTAAAACACAAGCTTGGAAATTTTTATGTAGTCACTCAAACACATTTTATTTTGACAGTTTAATGTTCAATAAAATCATGTTTAACTATTTGAAATCTGATCTGACTTGCCTATCAAAATACTCTTTCATTATTATTATTATCACCACCTCCTATGTTGGCCATAAAATGTTACAGTTATTACACAGTTCAAAAAAATTACGGGAACATGTTCTGTAACGTCTGGTATGTGAACGTTAATTTGCTAGATGGAGTTGCAATTGTCGTACAGCATACCTTGAGACCTTAGGTACTCAGGGTATGTCAAATCGAAGTTATACTCCATATGTAGGCGTAGCCATGCATTGAACTGTCAGTTGACTCCTCAAAACTAAGTGAATAGCGGTGCGGCCGTGTGTCGTGAGGTACACATACTTCTGCGGTCATCGGAGCACGTTGTACGTCAACCAGCACAACTCACGAGACATCTTAACGAGATTCAAGTCGCAACGGCCGTCACTATGATCCAGAAAGGATGGACTTTTCGTCGTGTTGCTGTTCGTCAGTTATTCAACGCTTGTGGAATCACAACAATGAGACAGGCCAGTTCACAAGGAGGGTTGGACAAGGTCGTGGACGCATGACAACCCCACAGAATGACCGATATCTGACCATCTGTGCGTTGCGGCGTCGTTCAGCAACCGCCAGAGAACTGCAACAAGACCTCAGGAGGGTCACTGGAGTCACGGTGTCTGACCAGACAGTAAGGAACAGGTTAAGAGAAGTGTCCTTATGACCCAGACGACCTGTTCGAGTGCCCCATTTAACGCAGCAACATCGCGCAGCTCGCCCCTTCTGTTTGCCCGTACCCACGTCAACTGGCAACTTCACCAATGGAGACCTGTGTTGTTCATAGACGAGTCCAGATATCCCCTGACACAGCGTGATGGACGTCAACGTGTATGGAGACGCCGTGGTGAGCAGTACATGCCAAATGCTGTCCAGAAAGGCGTCCGATTCGGATGAGGTTCTGTGATGATGTGGAGTGGCATCAGTATTGATGGCCGTACGGATCTCGTCGTCGTCCGTGGTAATCTCACCGCTGCGGGGTACATCGGGCAGATACTGCTACAGCATGTGTTGGTTGTTGCATACGGTGTTGGCCCTGAATTCGTACCCATGCACGACAATGTCAGGGCTCATGTAGCGCGCATCACCAGAGCTGTCTTGCGAGAACTGGACATTCAAGAGATGGTATGGCCAGCAGGGCGACCTTAATTCCATCAAGCATGTTTGGGATAGGCTTGACGGAAGTGTTCGTGGGCGTCCTGTTCCACCACAGACTCTCCAAGACCTCGAACATGCTCTCATTAAAGAATGGAACCTGATACCGCAAAGTGACCGTCGACGTATACCAAGCCAAGGTGCCAAGCTGTGATCAATGGTCGAGGAGGACATACACCATCCTGAAGCTCTCCAACTGTGATAAAAATCCACCCTGGAGGACTGTTATCACTTTGTTTTCACCCTACTTGCACATTTCCGTTTGTGCTCTGAAAATGAACGCGAATCCATCGATGTTCCTTTGTATACTTCAACGGTAAAGAATAAGTTTCACTTGGTAATATACCTGAGTGTGGGGTATTGTTTTGTGGAGTATGGCATACGTTCAAAAACATGTTCCCCTAATTTTTATGAACTGTGTATTTTCTTCTTCCGGTGCCGTCTCCTCACTTAAGGCTGGCGATCATCACGGAATAAGTTTTCCTATTTTATGTTTTCTATATCAGGGTTGGCGAATCATGGATGTCGAACCAATGTCAGAGGGTCAACGTCCAGGATAATCTCCACCCACATCCTCATCACCCGTCCATCTTGCCTTCTATGATCAGTTGTGGTTAGACGCTGTATTATACTACTCGGAACATTTCCGTGAAGTGAAAACGGTTTTGTAATCCTTAAATGCAGAAAATGGTGCCAGCACTGCTAGAACCCAGGAATGTTTTGCTCAAAATGGGAGCCCAGAAAAGATTGAGTAACGTATATCCATAATCATAAACATAACCATGTTTTCATGTAGGCCTTGTTCGTGACTGTGAATTAATTTTTTATGAATAATTAAACTGCAACCAGTTATAATTTTTATTAAATGTTTTACTCCATAACGCGTTTCAAAGACTCTGCTCCATCGTCACTTCATAAAGAACATCCATCACTGTTTTTCTAAATTACCTGAATGATAATACACCAGAAACAATTCCTACCGACATTCACTTGCTCTGATAGACACAATTTCAGTCACATTGTCTTCAGAAACTCATGACGTTGCTAAAAATGCGTTCGATTAGCTCAGTCAGGTATTAGTGAAACATACGGTTACAATAGACTGTATCAAATTTCTAAAAAGCTTTCTGGTGATGAAACAGATATTGAAAAGGAATTCACCGGGAAAGTTGGCCGTGCGGTTAGGGGCGCACAGCTGTGAGCTGCCTTTTCAGCAGCCCTGAAGATCGTTTTCCGTGGTTTCCCATTTTCACACCAGGCAAATGCTGGGGCTGTACCTTATTTAAGGCTTCCTTCCCACTCCTAGTTCTTTCCTATTCCATCGTCGCCAAAAGACCTATCTGTGTCGGTGCAACGTAAAACAAGATCTTTAAAAAAATTATCGAAGAAGAACTGCGGTGCTTTCCACATGCGCCTGTGATGTCATGTGACGTTAAAAGAACATTTTCACTGTACAGATCGTTCTTCATTGATAGACGCAGGAGCTTCACAGCAGAAAATCACAGGATGACCTTCCTTATTTATTGTAACAGCCTTGAATAAGGTAAGAGTTCTATGAAACAAATATTTCACTTTTTTGGTGCTATTTTTCTTGCTTATTTAATTGCGTTATTGTACTTATAAGTCCGAGCTCTTATGACAAACAATTCTGAAGAAGTCTGGCAGTCTATTTGGAATTGAGATTGCTGACAATACAGCCATTTCATAGAGGAATTAACGCTGACAATTAACAGAAAGGTATCTATGATGATCTTACTAATCAGTTAAATGAGCTGTGTCCTCTGATGCAAAGTATGGAGAGGAAAATGTCAGGTAAGTGTGTCATCATTAGACCTCGGAACTTCAGGCAGTAATAGGTTAGAATGCAAGCTAATTTGGTTATAGTTCATTCCATGTTAAGAAAAAAGTACAGCTCTTAAGAACCTACCAGAAGTGAACATACACCCCTCTTAGACACTCAAAATTCACCGTGATTAAGAAATGTTATAATGTACTTTATATTGTATTATGAAAGAAAAAAGAAAGAAAATGGATGAGGCATGTTTTTGTCTGTGTTATTAAAATAATTACTTAACATTCTCGATTTAATAAATAAATTCGCAGGGAGGAAGCACAATGGCGAGAACAGCCATCGCTTTGTTGCCTTCCTTCATTTTCCTTGTGAATTGGTCTGGTTCGGTACATGTTACGAGTAATGGTTTACGCTGTGAATTGCCGGCAGCTTTTCACTGTTGAAGAAAAGTTATTTATTTATTTATTTATTTATTTATTTATTTATTTATTTATTTATTTATTTATGTGTGTGTGTGTGTTTTCTAAAAATTTTGTACTGTACAGCAGTTGTTACTTAAGATTTTGATGCTGTGGTGTGCAGCAATACATCACGGCATGACTTCTACTGATACAGAAATTCGCTATGATGTTTATCTGTGCTCGGTTTTATTATTTATATTTTGTTTCTTAAGCGCACTTTATTTTTGCCACTTTTTTACCCCCTTTTCACAGGCGCATTTAATTACCATTCTTTTCGCAGGGCGATATGACGGCACAGTAGTACCCAGCTTGCCTGGGAAAATTTATTAAATGGAATTAACTGCGTCCCCCACTCCGAGCCTATAAAAATTATCTGTTTATTTTCTCCCAGTCTGCCTTGAACTCCAATAAGTACCGAGTTTCACTAATATACATGCCACGGTTTTTCCGTGATGGTGTTGAGTAGAGCCGTTCGATATGGCAACCTTGTTGTCATAAGAGCAATACTAGTTTTTTAAAAAAAAACATGGAATGAGCTTTATTTAGTAGGAAGTTTTGTCTAGTCCGCTCTTCCACAATGTAGCGAGAGAAACATACATTCTAGGGATTCTGATAGCACATACCCCTAATGTTAAAGCAAATCTCATAGCATAACCTTTGTGCAAGCTTGAGTATAATTATTCGCTTGATTAAGTTTGCATTCTAACTTATTACTGCCTGAAAATATGGGCTGTAGTGATCATTTAGACATCGAGCATTCAAGTAAGATCATTAGAGCTGTCCAGCTCCACATGGCTAAATTGTTAGCATGCTGGCCTTTGGTCAGGTTCGATTCCCGGCAGGGTCGGGAATTTTAACAATAATTGGTTAATTTTGCTGGCACGGGGGCTGGGTGCATGTGTAGTCTTCATCATCATTTCATCCCCATCACGACGCGCAGGTCGCCTACAGGAGTCAAATCTAAAGACCTGCATCTGGCAAGCCGAACTTGTCTTCAGACACTCCCGGCACTAAAAGCCATACGCCATTCCCTTCCATTCGAGCTTACAGACAACAGCCTACTGTTTACGTCTTCAGAATGAAGGAAAGATGGATCCTAAAAAAGCACCGCCAAAGGTGACAGTCATAAGTAAACGGCAAATACAGATGAGCTGCCATAATGGGGCGTACAAGGGTTGGCGAGAAGTGAGGTAGTTTGCCATTGCAAACTGTTTTCGTAACATCTAGACGCACTAGTCGTGTTCTGAACGTCATTATTCAACAGCTTCCATACTGTCAAGCCATAAATTGGACAAACATAGGTGGAAATACATTTTGTTCAAATTGTATACCAGGTATATTCATAAGTTTTTGCCAGTTTTTGTGGTAAAGAAAACACGTAATTTTCAAGGGAAATTCATTTTTTGTTTATTCAAAATATTGGCCACCGGCTTCTAAACACTTGGCCCAACTTCCAGGTAAGTTATGAACACCATGCCGGAAAAACTGCTTGTCTTTTGCGGCAAACCATTCGTCGAACCATTTTCCAACTTCCTCGAAATTGCTGAAGTGCTGCTCTGCGAGCGCGTGCCTATTGATGCGAAGAGGTGCCAGTCAGATGGCAACAGGTTGGGGCAGTACGGCGGGTGGGGAAGGATGTCCCATCCAAGGGATTTCAAGGTGTCTTTCACTGGTTTTGCTGTGTGAGGCAGCGCATTGTCGTGTGACAAAATCACTTGCCATGTCTTCTGGCCCATTCTGGTCTTTCGATCAATGCGCGATTTAAATTAATCATTTCTTCGCGATAGCGCTGTACATTAACGTTTTCGCCGGGCTTCAAGAGTCCAAATACATTTCGCACTTTTATGGTCTACCAGAGCGCACACTGTATTTCACATTGAAATCACCATGTTTAAATTGTCTCGCATGTTCTAATCGATGGAGCGTATTCACCATATGTTTCTATCAGCAAACAATGACTTTCCATATCCTTTTGATTAAATAAGAAAAGCAATACGTGTCGCAAATGTTCTTTCTTTAGGCACAAACGTCGATATGATACTGAACGATACAACACAGACGCTAGTGTTAGGCGGACTTGACTCGTGTGTGTTGGTAGGTTATGTCAGACGAACAAACTGGCGTATGTGTCAAATTCATACGCTCCGTACTGTTCGCTGGCGCCACCTCTTAGTGAAAACGGAAATGACTTATGCATACATTTGGCAGTCAATACGAAACAATGTGAACATTATTACTTGGATTCTGTCTCAAAGTGTAGATATAATGCTTTCGAAATAAAATTAAAGTATTCACTATAGGGATTTCCCGCACGCATGGTTTTATTGAATCATTACTGGAGCCTCCAGTCATATTCTTATTTATGATTCGTTACGAGAAAGAAAAAAAAGCTGTTCTTTTAAGCGATAAGGCACATACAAGCACAAATGGAAACTAAAGAACACGAGATTGCACATTATTCTATTACAACTGATTAGCGCGACTCATTTATCATGCTATGATCAACCTTTGTTTATCTGATATCAAAACAATCAGGTTTGGAGATCCGAAGATGTTTCCTATTTCAGTTCTGGTTATGCCTTCTGCATTGTACATATATATTCTTGTGGTTTCTGTTATATTATTATTAGTATGTGGCTGTGTCACGAATTATAGTAAGATACATATCTTCAGATATTTTATTGTTTACTAGACAGTTAATGTTGCACTAGTATATATAAGTGTTAGCAAACGCTTGAATATGAAAGGACAGGAACCCCAGCTGCGGCCTCAGTTCAGATACAGCTCCATCATTTGCCTGGAATGAAAATGGGGAATCAACAGAATACCATCTATAGAGGGATCAAAATACCATTACTACCGTATTGCCGAGAGAATCACAAGATAAATTAATAACCATCGCGTAAATAGAATATTCCGGTAATTCCATTCTCCCAGCTGAAGCTGTAATCCACTTTACAGAGTGGCAAGATGAGTTACGATATGTGGCGTTATTTCATTAGCAAATTTTGTTGTTTATCCTTTGTAAGGACTAATAAATTACATCTTTTGTCATCAGTGCCGAATCTGTTCGGTAACTTACTTCATTGTGCTGTTATGTATTACTGATTTAGTATGACATTTAGAGACATGTCGCAGATTTTGAAATTTCTTTCTTGATTCGTTATGCCCAACTAACAGCGCGTTTGAACTTATTAGCACTTTTTTTTTTTGTCTGTGCTCTGGCCTGCGCCAAGAGACAGGTGCAAAAAATACTGCATCCGTCAAGAAACAGCAACAGGCTAAAAGACAGAAAAAACATGAAAAGAACAACAACAACAAAAAAAAACCCAGATCTCCCTCCTTTGTCAGCAGTCAACAGTACTGCAGTGTCAACAAGCAGAATGTGAACGAACCTTCAGCTCAACTAAACTCTGACTCTTATTAGAATTTAACGTTAAGAATTTCATACTTAGGTTCCGTACTGAATCAAGATTTACATCAAAGAAAGGACAGTAAGTTCCACCTTTTCAATACTATATATTGTGTGAAAGTTTTACATTTCTGTTAAAACATCACAATTTTTGTATATTTGGTACCGGTTTCGACAGATTCTCTGTCATCATCAGCCAAGGACAATTATACAAAGACAAGTTACATTGATCATGACTCTTATGTTAAGATCACAATAGTAGTTTAAGACATATACATGATATGGCTAAAATAGTATTTACATATATAGACTGAAGGTCAATAAGATAAAATAGTCGTATTTCTGTAGGTGTACACCTTGATATTTCTAATTAATATTATAGACTCAAGCCAATAATCACACTCTACTACAATTTTACATTACAAGAATAGAATCTCTTTCAATAAGTTAATCCTTTTTAATTAGAAATATCAAGGTGTGCCTCTACAGAAATACGACTATTTTATCTTATTGACCTTCAATCTATATATGTGAATACTATTTTAGCCATATCATGTGTATGTCTTAAACTACTATTGTAATCTTAACATAAGAGTCATGATCAATGTAACTTGTCTTTGTATAATTGTCCTTGGCTGATGATGACAGAGAATCTGTCGAAACCGGTACCAAATATACAAAAATTGTGATGTTTTAACAGAAATGTAAAACTTTCACACAATATATAGTATTGAAAAGGTGGAACTTATCGCCCTTTCTTATTAGAAGTTCTCTTTCAGTAAAACACACAGCAGACATTTCAGCAGTTTGATCCAGTACCATACGTAAATGCTTGGTTCTCATCAGGAAGACATTCAGCAGACTATCCCAACTGCCGCTAAAGAAAAATGACAACAGAACCTCAACACTATGAAGCCGTGTGGAAAATGCTGAAACGTAACGCAAATAACAGTAGTTCATATTTTCCAACTAAAGCTCTATGTCAAATTAATATTACCGATGGACAGCATAGAAAAATCACCATATTTGAGCAATGCTTACTTCTCTTGCCATCAGTAATGACCTGAGTGCAGTCGTTTACCCGGGAAGTGATGGGACATTTGAAAAGCGCCCCCGACCGGTTTGTTCCGGGCTGTTCATTCTGGCCCAGTGGAGCTCCCACCAGCAACCTGAAAGCAAGAAAAGTATCAAAGTCAGTAAACACTAGAAACTAGAACGATGTGGATAGATTTAAGTCAGGCCTCAATAATGTGGCCCTGTGGTGCAGTGTAAATAGAACGTCCTTAAATGTACAAATATATCCTGTTAACTAGATCCAAAGCACCTCTATAGTGCGATTACTATCTGATGGCACAGATCTGCGAGAAGCCACGAGCTAAGAGGGGAAGGAAAGTGGTGGAGGGGTAACTACTGGTGAGCTACTGGAAGCGAAGTGAAACCTTGTCACCACAGTTACCAAGAGGGGAACAGGATTACCCACTGAACGGCTGCTTGAAAACCACCAGAAACCTTAGCCCCCACCGTCCTTCCCTCTCTCAAGTCTTGTTTAGTTACGAAAATACTATACAAACACATAAATAAAGTATATAATTTTAGTTCAAAGGTTAAAAGTATTAGAAATATATTTCAATGTGAACTATATACACAGTCCCAACTTCTTACAATAGGCCTACTTCGTTTGCTAGCTCATATGGCAGCACTGATTGTTCCTCCTCAGTCCTGACCAAATCGATAAAAGCAAATTTATCATTTTGGGTCGCCGTTAGTTTTAATAATGTTCTGCTGACTAAACTGTGTTAATGTTTTGAGACCAAAGGAGACATTTTTCCAACTGATATATCAATCTTTGTGTTGGCGTCCAAGTAACATGATTAAGAATGGAAATCGACACTATAACAACCTTAAGTGAATTTGACACTTGAAGAAGTGACACTTTACTATGAAAGAATGACTCAAAGAAGCGTTCCATGCTCCGTTATTTTGAAAGGAATTCCCTACATTTCACCTCCATCTACAGTTCAAGTCTTCCCCGGCTCGAATGTTGATGGCACTATCAACGTCAGGAACTTAAATTTGAACTGTTACATTATTATACTCTCTATACCACAATTCATAAGATTTTATTTCGAAAAACCATCAAAATACTCACTGACAATCGTGAAAAGACTAGATTTACCACTGCCCACTGTAAGTTAAAATTTGCCCACTGACGAAGAAAACTAGATTTAGTGGGAAAACTACCACGTTGGCAACACTGCTTGTCACACTAACGTCGTCACCAGCTGGCCGGCCGACAGCGGAAGGAGAAGCGCGGAAAATGGACATTCAATTACAAGGAGCCGATGTGAACACTTCCGTAACAACTAGCGAAGTGAATGTTCCTCCTATCACACTGCAGCACATGGACTCGTGCGCATACAAAACTCATTTAGTGCGCAATTAAGGTTTTGTACCATCAGACAGTAGTCGCGCTCTACATCAAATTTCACTGTGTGGCAAGAATGTGATGCCTTGTACCTCAATAAGACTGTCACATTTACACGTATCTGAATTTATCACAAATATCTAGTTCCGCCCGTAATGTGAATACTTTACATAAAGCAAGATTAACAAAAACTACTTGGGCACCACTGCAACAAAATTACAGAATTAATACAGCATGAAAGTAAACCCTACAGGGGTGGATCATAAACTGACGATATCCAGGAAATGCAAATATGGCAGGAAATCACGGGAATGTTGCACATTACTCAGAAGGAATATAACCTCACACTCACTAAATAATATCTGTATATATTATAACAAATCAACACAATAACTTAATAATTAACATATCTTGCACTTCTCTACAATCACGTATCTACATTAATATTACAAGTCTGCAGGCGGTTGGTTCGACGATCTGGAAATGAAATTAATGAAATGGAGCGCTGAGAACCCGCCACCATCACCGTAACACTTGTCGGGAATATTCATTCATTGTGCAGCATATAAACTTACATGTGCACTGTTAACTGGTAGCTTCCTTAAATAACACGGAAATCTGAAATGTTGTACTACGTGTTGATCACTTTCCACATAACTGGCATTACGTCCATGGACTTCACAAAGCTGTGTTTCATTGGCAGAATTTGGCAACTCGTTTCGTGATGAGTCATATTATGCATATCTTCACTTGTCGTTTCATAGTTTGACCGCAGATTACACTTCGCAACAATGTAGCAGCCTAGCAAAAGCTGTAGAACGAAGCTCCAAAAGCATGCAAATAAGGAGTTCGTACTAGAAAATCGTCGCTGCCGGGACAAAACCTCCTATGTGAAATATTTTAGCTTAGAACTTTGGCCGGTAAGTTTCTGTCATCTAAGGTGAAAAACTGTGCGAATATTGTCAACGCATTCTCGCTCTTCATAATGTATGTGCTGCGGGTCAGTACATCTCCAAATATATTATCACATGGGAGGTTTTGTCCCGGTAACGACGAAATGCTATTCTATTCCGGTATGCGGCAAATCATCTGATGTTACGGGAATAGCTTCTAAGTAGCAGCTATGTATACAGCATGATAATTCAATGATAATAAGTGACGTCACGTAGCACTAACCATGGCTGACGAGATGATCCGGTGTGCGGCCTACTTAACATGGCGTCCGTTGTGTAGAAGTCACTCCCTATTATTTTTCTTCTTTTGTTGTCTTTCGTCCAGCAGTTTCCTTAAGCTACAGTTAGATGACAGAATGTCTACGGTCAAGAATGATTACCTCGCTAATTCGTAGGCCAGTCTCGGTAGAATGTTTCGAGGAAGCGGGTTTTAATTTTATCTATCGTGGATAGGTCATTCAGTGACAATGTAGGCATTACCTTCGCGTAGAACAGTGAAACCAGCATGATTACACAAGGAAAACGTACGCGGGAAGTTGTGTATGGTTCCCTTGTTCTTACTGAAATTTAAGTGGACACCGAATTACTATTAAGTAGGTAGTGACATCAGTTTGACATTAAAACGCGTAAGGTAGTAATCCAAGCCTGTATTCAATTTAGTATTGCATTGTTACTCCAATAGGTGAAAAAATATATTGAAAGAAGGACTAGGAAGAGGAAAACTTGGGTTAGGGAATATATTGGTAGGCAAGTCATGCGTGGGTCATCGAACCCTATTGAAAGAATTGGCTGCAGATGATCCGCTTTCCTGTAAGAACCTAGTTCTATAGTTCTTGCTGGTAGGCAGTTTGTAACGTTTTTAATTTATTGCGTATTTTAATGTCTGCGTTATTCAAGACTGGGTTTTTCAGTTCGAGAACAAGCCTCTCAAACAGAACTTTCCATTTGATTTTATTCACATAGCAATTGTGCCAGGCATTCTAAAGAAAAAACATTTATCGTATACTTCGAAGAACTTATTCATCTGACCGGGCGAGATGGCCGTGCAGTTAGGGGCGCGCGGCTGTGAGCTTGCATCCGGGACATAGTGGGTTCGAATCCCACTGTCGGCAGCCCTGAAGATAGTTTTCCGTGGTTTCCCATTTTCACACCAGGCAAATGCTAGAGTTGTACCTTAATTAGGGCCACAGTCGCTTCCTTCCCACTCCTAGGTTTTCCTATCCCATCGTCGCCATAAGACCTATCTGTGTCGGTGAGATGTAAAGCCACTAGCACAAAAAAAGTACTCATTTCTGTTAGGTTAAGGCTCGTGGTGACGTCATGTGAGATGAAGGCCAAGTTGAGGTTTACACACGAACTGGAGTGGAGTCTAGCAGTCACACTATGGGAAAGTGGACACAAAAGTAGGCGGGTTGTCAGTTTACTTGCTGTTTGAATGATAATTAACAACTTGATTCCTCTAAACTTTCCCGGTGTAATTAGCCTTAAGGTACAGCCCCAGCACTTACATGGTCTGAAAATGGGAAACAGTGGTGTCAGGGCTGCCAACGGTGGGATTCAAACCCACAATCTCCCAATTGCAAGTCACAGCTGCGGAGCCGGCTCGCTCGGTTCATCAAGTATCCATGTACACTTCGCAGTCCGCTGCTGTTGCTCGTACATCCCCTCTGGTGCCAGGCTCAAGCGTTGTCAACGATCCAGGCTCTTCAAGTGCGTTAAAATTTTCTGTACGTTCTTCTATAAATAGATACTTCAAATGAAATGATAAATGGTTTCGATAGCACAACACTGACCCTTGTCTTACCTTTAAAAAAAATCCCACACATTCTCTCTCTGGGGTAATATGCTCACCTCAGCATACAACATTCCAGGACCAGGGCCGTGACGTAGTCTTCGGTTCTCGGCGCCCCAGGTTGGATTCTGGACAGTTTCGAGGAATTTTAATCGTAAACTGTTATTCCCTTTGGCTCGGAGACTGGGTGTTTGTGCTGTCCCCAACATTCCTGAACTCGAACACCACACAGAACACTACACTCTACCACAGTAACGCGCAGTTTCCCATACACGGCAGACTCCACCCACCCTCGTCGGAAGGTCTGCCTTAGTGGTTAAGTGTAAGGGGGGCCTAGAACCTCAACTTTGCTACGAATAAAGACTTTTATCTATCCATCTATCTACAAGGCATGCAGCAGGCTAGCAACAGCCACACGAAATTAACGATTATTCCGCTATTTGTATTAAGTCGCACCGACATGGCTAGGTCTTATGGCGACGATGGATAGGAAAGGGCTAGGACTGGAAAGGAGGCTACCGTCGCATTAATTAAGGTACAGCATCAACATTTGCCCGGTGCGAAAATGGGAACCCACGATATACCATACTCACGGCCGCCGACAGCGAGGTTCGTATCCCGAATGCAAGCTGACAACTATATGACCCAAAACAAGTAGCCACTCATTCGGTAGTGCAACAAGTGCATGTGTAACTTTGGAGATTACTGTTAGGAATAAAACACTTCGTTTTATTGGATTAATTTAATCTAGGATGACCCAATCGGTACATATACACAGTTATACTTGAAAATTAATGACAACAGCGCACTAATTAGTGGCTATTTACAAAAGCCTCTTGTCCCCACAGCAGGTCTCTAGCTTGCTGGTATTTACCTGGAACGAGCGACACTTCCGTAATCTTGATTGACAGCTCTCATCTTTCATTTATCGCACACGACAGTCACATTACATAGCATTTACATGTACACAGATTCGATCACATGTCTCTTCACTATTAAAATACACGACTGCTATATACTTGGCTCGACTCCAGACAAGGCCGATAACGTGCACAACCAACTCACTTAACTGCTCCACACACTGAACACACATCACTCGCCAACTCAATGGCAACTGCTAAGACTACAGCAACATTACTCTTCAACGCAAAACTACGACCCACACTTTAACGTTGCTCTCCAACGCATTTTTCCAGTACGCTCGACATCAACACCATCTCTCCTCTTCGTTCACGGCGCGCCTGCTTTTGTAACTCTGTTGATGAAGTACTAAAACATTCGTGGTTCGGCCGGAATATGAATATTCTAGTTTCGCCTTCCAATGATAATGTTACTTGCTTTACGTTCCACTAACTAGTTTCGGGTTTTCAGAGACCCAAAGTGCCGGAATTTAGTCCCGCAGGAGTTCTTTTATGTGCCAGTAAATCTACCGACACGAGTCTGACGTATCTGAGCACCTTCAAATACCACCGGACGGAGCCAGGATCGAAGATGCCAAGTTGGGGTCTGAAGGCCAGCGCCTCAACCGTCTGAGCCACTCAGCTGGCTTTCGCCTTCCAGAATGTCCACAGGTACCAGGGAAACAGTACAATAGAGGGAGAGGCCGTCACATGGCCTCGGGCCGACTGGGAGATTTCCGGCCTGATTCACTCATCCATTCCAGAAAATACCGAAGGAGCTTCCAGAGGGCTTCCCAGTCGTGTGAGCACATAACATTGCTTTTTAAATAAATCTTTGTTGTTACTGTTAAGTGCCAGCCCTCTGTATTTAGCCCCTTTGGTATTTCATGGAAGGAATTAGTAAGTCAGTTGGGGGCTCCCAGTCTGAGGGCATAGTGACAGTGTCTCCTCTCGACTGTTCTCTTCGTCTGGTTTCCCTGCGCACGTTCTGGAACACAAAACGAGGAAGTTACGTCTCTAGCCGAGCCTCGAAAATTCTAGTACCCCCATCACCAACGATATAAAAAGCAGGCTAGCCGCAAACAGTAGTTAGTATTTGGAGCTGGACGGCAGTAGTGCTGGCTGTCGTCAGTTTCAGTTTTGGTGTGGTGTGTGTCCCACAGGAGTCAGTGTCAGAGTATCGTCGTAATAGAGTGTTGTTGGAATACCGTGTGTGTACTGCCTTGGAGTAATGAGTAGAGTACTGTTTGTGTACCGACGTGGAGTCGGTGTGTGTAACCGTAGGTGTGAATAGAGCTGGAGCTGTATCAACTATCGTTGTTGTGAGGAGTAGTGTAGTGCTGATTAGCACTATTGAGCCGTTGTTGCTATGTGACCTCTGTTTAGTTGTCAGTGTTAAGTAGTTCACTGTGTAGAGCAGTTACGTTCTCTGTGAGGTAACTGAACTGCATGTATGAGTCTGGAGTCGAACCAAGGAACAGTCGTCTTGTGTTGTGATAACGGCACTGTGTTCGAATCTATCTGCATATAGATGCTATGCGAAGTGATTGAGCGTGTAAAGCGAAGTAGAAGGTGAGCTGTCCATCAGGATTATTGCCATCTCAGATAATACCAGCAAGCTGCCTACTGCAAGGACAGAGACTTTGTAAATAGAAATGAGTGGAGTGTGGTCATTCATAGTTGAATATAATTGTGTGTGTGTTCATATTTGTGTGTGCACTAATTGGGTCATACTGAATTGAACTAAATTAAATCGTTAAAAGACTGTGTTTTATTCGTAACAATATCATTTTGTGCTGGTAGTGGTGACTATTATTTTAAGGAGGAGTACTACTGGACAACCATCCTCTATTAACACTAATCAGAAGGAAAATGTCCGATTCTTCGAAAAATGAAGGTATCGGCCAAAAAAAATGACAACGGCCACGAAGGGCATGACAATGGAAGACTCTCTAGGCCTCGAAAACGTACTATCGTCGGGGTGGCAAAAGAATACGAACTGACCACGGGAGGTAGGATAGGACGTATAATCAGTAGTGATTGGTAGATGAAAGTGATGGGACTGGCACAAGTGGAAGCAATACCGTGACTCTGCTAAGGGCCCCGTGGGCGCCAACCCACGCTCCCAAACTAAGAGCACCCTTTTAGTCCCCTCTTACGACAGGTAGGGGATATCGTGAATGTTTTTCTACCACTCGCACCCACAGGGGAATCATTCTGTGGCCCTTATTCAGCTTTAATTTGATCCTCCCTTATCCATTCAGAAGTAAAGAATTCACACATTTTTTACCCCTCATGGTCGTAAGGTAACCTTTTGTGGTATAATTGCCTCGGGCTTACCGAGTGATTTCTTACGGTACTCTATATGAGGGGGTCAAAATTCATATTTAGACCGTCAAATCGCCTATTTTTTACACAAAAATCCAACCTCAAATTTTGGGTTCCTTTCTTGCCTGTTAACCTTTCAGTTCATGGACCATTTGATTAAAGGCATCAAATAATGCTCTCTACCTTGGGGCATCTTAACAACTATCGCATATCTCTCCATTTCGGAGTTATGAATCGCTAACTAAATTATGAACCTTAAGATTGTCCCCTTTTTTAAAGTTCATTCCCTCCCGGTATTTACAGAGGCCCACCGAGTGTCTATTTCCTGTAAAATCCCACATTTCCTATCAAACTGTACTTCAACCATTCCAGAGCTAGCCTATAAACTCATATGTGAGCTCAATTTCGTTTCACTAAGGTTCGAATGTATGTAGCCTGACTTTACAGACGCTGCTACGCTATGTATTTTTTTCTATTTTTTTAAGCCTTCACCTAGAGGGTAACGCCCCTCTGTCTGGCCAAGAGATGTATAGTAGTGGTCTGAGGTGCTGTGAAAAGTAAAGAGGGACCGGCTCGCAGTATTCTCCCTAGGACCTTTTTAATGGGCGGACCACCCTGCTGTTTTACAGAAATTTTGTAGTTAATGTTTACCTGTCCGATATTAATGCTCTGAGGGGAATAAACTCAAATTTTATCCTATCCCTTTTTCACGCCCTATTTCCCTCCCGACTACTCATTCCTGACACCCGGCTGACGAAAATTCCTGGGGAGAACACTGGTCTGTAACCTATAATCGGCACTGTCTCGCTATTTGCCTGAAGTAAGAATGGAAAACCACAGAAATCCGTTCTCAGGAGAGCCGACAGTAGGGCCAGCCCACCACCTCCCGAATGCAGAGTTCGGCTCTCTCAAGCCGCACTGCTCGGTGTCAGAAATGTTTTCTTATCCTTTGTATACACACTGTAGCAGTGACATGTGACGCGCTCAATCTCACCGTTACAGAATAGGGGAGTGTATTGAGCCTCGCCCTGTCCAGAACCCGCCCTAAGTCCATGTATGGCACAGGACGGGCTAGACTCTCATTAGGACACTCTTTTGTTCTGTCGCCTGTTTATTCCGCAGGATTGAGGAGGGCTTTCAAATGTTACGGTGGACGGTGACTGAATAACAGTGACTTTTGAAATTGCTATATATTTTAACACAGACCAACAAAGTGTTGCTTATACATTCGCAGCCACTGTATTTGATACTTTTTGACAGGGAATACGTCTATTGTATCGTAACCGTACTTGGACCGGTATGCGTTACCAAAAAAACATCACAATCATCACCCAATCATGTATTAGACATAGTGGCCTGTTACGATCCTCTTAAAGCATTTTCTCGCCAAATGTTTCATTGGATGACCGATGAATCTTGTTCCTTTAGGGTAGTATTTGAGAATATTTCTGGGAAATCTTCGTGTAATCATTCTGCGAACATATTTTTTCTGCGTTTCTTGATAACCACTTAAATATGAATGACCAGGCAAGTTGGCCGTGCGATAGGGCTGCGTAGCTAAAAGCTTGCATCTCGGAGGTAGTGGGTTCGAGCCCCACTGTCGGCAGCCCTGAAGATGGTTTCCAGTCGTTTCCTATTTCACACCAGGCAAATGCTGGAGCTGTACCTCAATTAAGGCCACGGGCGCTTCCTTCTCACTCTTAGGCCTTTCCTATCCTTTCGTCACTATAAGACCTATCTGTGTCGGTGCGACAAATTGTAAAAATAAAAATAAAATGAATGAATGAATGAATGAATGAATGAATGAATGAATGAATGAATAAATGGATTACTCTTTTCTCTTAATCATGGATGACCAACTGGGAAAAGAGTATTCGTTTATTCCAATCATAATACACTGACTGACAGAGCAAATGCAACACCAAGAAGGAGTGGTCAGAACTTTATGCCAATTGCAGGGTAGACTGACGTCACTGAGGTATGCTCATGATGTGAAATGCGCCGCTGTGCTGCGCACGTAGCGAACGATAAATGGGACACGGCGTTGGCGAATGGCCCACTTCGTACCGTGATTTCTCAGCCGACAGTCATTGTAGAACATGTTGTCGTGTGCCACAGGACACGTGTATAGCTAAGAATGCCAGGCCGCCGTCAACGGAGGCATTTCCAGCAGACAGACGACTTTACGAGGGGTATGGTGATCGGGCTGAGAAGGGCAGGTTGGTCGCTTCGTCAAATCGCAGCCGATACCCATAGGGATGTGTCCACGGTGCAGCGCCTGTGGCGAAGATGGTTGGCGCAGGGACATGTGGCACGTGCGAGGGGTCCAGGCGCAGCCCGAGTGACGTCAGCACGCGAGGATCGGCGCATCCGCCGCCACGCGGTGCAGCCCCGCACGCCGCGTCAACCGCCATTCTTCAGCATGTGCAAGACACCCTGGCTGTTCCAATATCGACCAGAACAATTTCCCGTCGATTGGTTGAAGGAGGCCTGCACTCCCGGCGTCCGCTCAGAAGACTACCATTGACTCCACAGCATAGACGTGGACGCCTGGCATGGTGCCGGGCTAGAGCGACTTGGATGAGGGAATGGCGGAACGTCGTGTTCTCCGATGAGTCACGCTTCTGTTCTGTCAGTGATAGTCACCGCAGACGAGTGTGGCGTCGGCGTGGAGAAAGGTCAAATCCGGCAATAACTGTGGAGCGCCCTACCGCTAGACAACGCGGCATCATGGTTTGGGGCGCTATTGCGTATGATTCCACGTCACCTCTAGTGCGTATTCAAGGCACGTTAAATGCCCACCGCTACGTGCAGCATGTTCTGCGGCCGGTGGTACTCCCGTACTTTCAGGGGCTGCCCAATGCTCTGTTTCAGCAGGATAATGCCCGCCCACACACTGCTCGCATCTCCCAACAGGCTCTACGAGGTGTACAGATGCTTCCGTGGCCAGCGTACTCTCCGGATCTCTCACCAATCGAACACGTGTGGGATCTCATTGGACGCCGTTTGCAAACTCTGCCCCAGCCTCGTACGGACGACCAACTGTGGCAAATGGTTGACAGAGAATGGAGAACCATCCCTCAGGACACCATCCGCACTCTTATTGAGTCTGTACCTCGACGTGTTTCTGCGTGCATCGCCGCTCGCGGTGGTCCTACATCCTAATGAGTCGATGCCGTGCGCATTGTGTAACCTGCATATCGGTTTGAAATAAACATCAATTATTCGTCCGTGCCGTCTCTGTTTTTTCCCCAACTTTCATCCCTTTCGAACCACTCCTCCTTGGTGTTGCATTTGCTCTGTCAGTCAGTGTATTTACATGTAGTTAGTATAGTTAGTATTACAAAATACCAAAGATATTCCAATTAACAAACGGTTACAAGAAATAATTAAAATATACTTTACTAACACAGTACCAATTCCATGAATATTACTTGGGCATATCTTCGAAAGTTCGACAACCTTAGTGTTCTGAGGTATTTCCTGGACTAACTTATACACACATCAAAAAATGTGTTGCATCACCTCGGTTCCAAGATCGCCGGTTCAGTCAGTCTCTACAACAGACCAGTCTCAACAATAGGTACGATGGTGGTGGTGGTGGTGGTGGTGGTGGTGGTGGTGGTGGTGGTGATAATTTTTTTTCCAGTGGCTTTACGTCGCACCGACACAGACAGGTCTTATGGCGACGATGGGATAGGAAATGCCTAGGAGTTGGAAGAAAGCGGTCGTGGCCGAAATTAAGGTACAGCCCCAGCATTTTCCTGGTGTGAATATGGGAAAACACGGAAAACCATCTTCAGGGCTACCGACAGTGAGATTCGAACCTACTATCTCCCGAATGCAAGCTCACAGCCGCACGCCCCTAACCGCACGGCCAACTCGCCCGGCACTTCGAAGAATGAAGCTATCGGGAAAAGGACGGGAAGAGACACGAAAGGCGTGGAAATTAAATACTTCCCAGGCCTCACAAACCTAATGCCGTCGGGAGTTGACCAACGGAGGCCGGACAGGAAAGATGAAAAAGAGGAGCTTGACATAAGTGTCTAGGGGAACTGTGGTAGCCAACCCATCTGGTCACCTATTACTACAGGCAGGAATTATCGTGGACGTATTTTACTGCTCCGACCCACAGGGGAATCTCAACCACAATGTACGTTGTTACAAGTTCGTACCGATGACATGTACTAAAATGGATTTCGAATAGCGAGCGTTGTGGATTTTGTTACGTCGGCGAAGACGGCGTCATCGAAACAGAGGTTCATATTATTACAGAAAAAGAGGAGCAAATGTCAGTTCCACTTACTCTTTCATTAGTCTCTGAGAATATACGATGACAATTTTTCTAATACCCAAGATTATTTATTACCTCAACTAAAATATAGTTTGCAATAGAACGACACACCTATGTATGTAGGTATCTGAAGAACGTCTCGCAATCACCAAAAATTAAGTTAAATAATATCCGGCTATGCATTATAAACTGTATTCTAAAGATAGGTGAAGGAAGGTACAAATTTTATATTCATTACTCGTATATGTGTCAGAAGGGACTCCTCTGTGTATTGTTGACTTTTAATGATGTTTAGAGAAAATGCTGGTTGAGCGTTGCCATCAGGTGGTGGGTCCAGTCGATTGGCAGTTGTTCATAGAGAGTGAAGGAGTTCAACTGGGTACCTGGATAGCGGTACAGCAGTGGTACAGTCCCAAATCCCCGGTAACTTATAAACTTCTTTGATGAAGAATGACAGACCGAGCTCGATAGCTGCAGTCGCTTATGTGCGGCCAGTATCCAGTATTCGGGAGATAGTAGGTTCGAATCCCATTATCGGCAGCCCTGAAAATGGTTTTTCGTGGTTTCCCATTTTCACACCAGGCAAATGCTGGGGCTGTACCTTAATTAAGGCCACGACCGCTTCCTTCCAACTCCTAGCCCTTCCCTGTCCCATCGTCGCCGTAAGACCTATCTGTGTCGGTGCGACGTAAAGCAACTAGCAAAAAAAAAAAAAAAAAAGAAGAATGACAGTATGTGTCGAAAGAATCACCTTCGTTTTGCAACACTAGAACGGGGCCGATGACCTTAGATGTTAGGCCCCCTTTAAACAAGCAAGAACAACAACAAGCCGAACTCTAGGAAGAACAGTAGAAGTAGATTACTACCTGATGGCACAAACCTGCGCGAAGCGAAGAGCTGAGTGGGGAAGGAAGATAATGTTGGATGTAACTACTGCTGTGCAGCTCACTTGTGATCTTAACCCGCAAATGAGTTACAATTAAGAGGAGCCGACGTGAACCCTTCCGTAGCAACCAGCGAAGTGAACGTTCCTTCCCTCTCACTCACGCTACAGCACATGGACTCGTCCGCATACGAAACTCATTTTGTGCGTACCTAAGGTTTTGTGCCATCTATGAATGGTCGTGCTGACACGACGGCAATGAATGAAGTGACAGGCTGTGCGCGAGGTGCCGGGACGGGCATTTGCGTTAATTTCGCGGCGTATTGTGCTTCGGTGGCTGACGTGCCACTCTTCGGCGCGTTTTTAAAGTTCATCGGTGAGCACATCGATTACATCGCACTTTCATTAAAGCGTCCGTAAAGTAATTAAAACCTTAATCGGAAAGTAAACAGAATGTCCTTAAATGTATCAATGAATCTGTGATGGAATCCAGTGGTTGTCATGGGTTTCATAAAGTTTCATGTACGATTACTCCGATCAGCTGATAGGTTTGAGGCTACGTGTTGCAATTAATGCCAAGCCAGATGGTAAACAATACCGGCATTTTGTAATAACAGGTATTATACACTAAATGGAGTACGTATTTGTCCAGAAGTTATTAATTTTTTCGTCGGAGTATGAAACTACTTCTGAAAGTGATCATCACAAGTCGCTGAACTCATTGCTGAGCGTCGTGACCTCATGAACTACAAGCGTCGCAATCCCGAACGGTTACCAGCTTGTCTTGAAGCCTGTTGAAGAGGTAAATCGGTTATCTTCTTCACTTGGTCAATCCAGCTGCTCGCTGTTACAGATACAGTTGCGATACATGCTCTGGAGAAGCGAAATGCGCATAATAACTCAAAGTACGTAACTGCCATAATTCCAAAATATTTTGAAATTGACTTCACACAACATTTCAGGCTGTCAAGGGTTGCAGTTGAGGTTTTGTAATTTTAAAAAAAATAACTGAACACCAAATTATAAACAACGGTAATCATCTATTCTGACTTTCCCATGTCATGTTGTAGGCTACAAACCTAAGCGAGAAACCCATGCAGTGTTCCTTTATTTCACAATCATCGCACACTCATCATAAAAGTGATGTTAGACGTATTCAGCGCTGTAAATATGTGATGGATATCCCAGTAACTTTAAAATGGTGCCTCCTGTGTTGCGTTCGGCCACTGCCAATCACATTTTAGTGGGTAATTTCGCCCACGTGTTGCGACAGCGGTTGTGATCAATTGTGGAGTGTGGTGTATGTGAACACAATATTGCATTACCGTACAAATGTGAGACCAACCACCGTTTTATGTGGTTGTAATGTGGTTGGGAAGTGCTATGTATGTTGTCAGTCTAATGGTTAAACTGATGTCGAAGAATCAATGCTAAAGATGAAAATTACCTGGAGTGTTGTTATTAACAGTTCCCAGCTAGTGGTAACTGGTAAAAAGTATCCAGTACCAGCAAGGACGGTGCAAATACCAGACCAAGCATGTCTGACAAATCCAACACTAATTAATTACTCAACTGTTTCGCGGGCGACTTGTGATTGAGAAAAGTCAAGGCATGGCACACTCAAAGGCCATTGTCTCGGCCTGTCCCTCCCACGGGTCCATCATTACTGCTCCCACTCTTTCCTTTCAAGGAGCTGTTTTCAAACTGTGAAGCTGCAGGAAGATTTTCAGCGTTCAAACAGAAGTACATTTGAATAATTTGTTTCAAAAACAGCACTTCTCCATTCAATCAAATTTTCTAAAAGAAGTTTCGTGACAATGTACTCTGGATATTGTAGCTGTTTTTTTTAACTCTATCAACCGCTAAACGCAAATATTCTGACAACCTGTTCAAATAAATCAACCCAATACCAACTTCTATAGAATTCTTCGTGTGTGCTAGTGTTGTGCTGTTTTCGAAACTAACAGTAATAATTAGGAAAAAAAAAAAAATCAATGTTAATACTGTAATCTTAAATTAATATAGAGCCTAATTTTTGTTACAGAACATATTTTAAAATGTATTATTTAACACAGGGTCTATAATAAAATACTGCCTATCATACCTGCCAACTTTACAAAACAAAAAATCAGGAGATTTTGATTTGAAAATCAGGAGAAATCAGGAGATACAAATGGTCAAGGCATGTATTCTATATGTCTTGCGCAATACAGGAGTACTATGGTATATATAATAACAGTTCTTATCTCAAAACCCGACTGTTCCTATAACAGGCTACAAGGCTAAAAATTACACATCTCTATTACCTCACAGGAAGTATGTTAGTGACATGATCGGTCTCTGATAAGCCTTCTGAAAATAGTATGAACTCGTGCTCCATAGGTGTGAATTAGTCATGCATTAAATGCCACTACTTAGCAAATGCATAGAATAATACATTGCATCACGTGCCCGCGCGATTATGGGAAGCGCAATGCTATTTTTATCAAGTAATAAATTAAAATTCGCTAGAATTGTCTCTAAATGAATCCTAAAATCTCTAGAAAAGTCACTAGCCACTATTTTTGAAATTCTGTCACTACATTACTAAAATAGACCCCAAATCTAGTGACTAGTCTCTAGAATCGACCAGACTAATGTGGATGAACACGAAAATAGCACGCGAGAACGAGAGATTTACAATCTATATACGCGTTGCAATATACAGGTTTCAATAAACATCGCACATTCGCGCGCATTTCTCATATTAATATACGTCGAAATTTCATTTGAAAGCGGCCAATGAGCGAAGGACATTCAGCCACTGGCGCACAATGCTGAAATGGCCGAATTTGAAAACAAATGTTTGAAGTTCACCAAAAAATCAGCTAAAATCGGGAGAAATAATACAATAATCGGGAGGCGGGGAAAAACTGTCGAAAATCGGGAGTCTCCCGCCTAAATCGGGCAAGTTGGCAGGTATGCTGCCTATTAATCACAACGTTTTGTATAGAACATCTTGCTTGCAAACAAAAGTTTACCAAGTTTCTGTTATATCACACAGTTCCACAAATGTCAATACTTCATTACAGTTAAGAATGAGAGCACAAAATAATAAACTCTTATTTCTCTGCAGAAAGCATTCTTGTGTCACCTCAACGATTCCTCAGCTGATGTCGTTGGGCGAACAAACAGTTCATTATACAAGAGATGCTGCCAGCGAACAGTACGCAGCGTATGAATTTGACACATACAGACATGGACAAAAGTATTCATACCCCAATTCATCCCAAACAAAATGCTTTATTGCTGGACCAATACGGAGTACAGGTCAAAATTACAAACCCAAACGCATACCTTATAAAGCAGTGTACATTAAAAAGCACAAAATAAACTGGAAGTAAGTAACAGTACATAACAAAGCAACAAATTCGTACTACATCACACTACTTATCTGGACATAAGTATTCATACCGTATTCCAGAAGAGTTCAGAATTCAATGAAGAAACAGGTATTACAAACTCGATCAGTAGCGCGTTTGTTTGCCTTTCCTGTATATTATTTATTTTAACCTGCTGGGCATTGAGAACTCCAGTTTCCGTGTTAGTTCAGCTGAAATGTTCCGCCATTCTTGTTGTAGTAACTGTTTCAAGTGTGTTTTACTTGTTATGTGGTGTTTTCTTAGTCTGGGCTCCAATTCACTCCATAGATGTTCGATGGGGTTGATATTCGGCGATTGGGGAGGTGTTTTTAATGTGTGCGGCGTGTTGTTGTGTACCCACAAGCGAACAATTACCGCCGTATATTTGGGGTCATTGTCGTGTTGGAAGTAAAATTCATTAGCAATCTCAAGCTCTTCGGCGCTTTTGCGAACGTTTTCTTTCAGGATGTTCAAATATTGAAATCTGTCCATAAATACCAACTCCCCGACACCTGAAGCGGCCATTGAGCCCCACACCATAACCCCACCCCCGCCGTGCTTCACAGTGGTAACGAGGTTCTGCTCATCGAGCTCTGTGTTAGGGCGTCTCCACACTAAAATGCGTCCATCACTTCGGAAAATACTACATTTCCTCTCATCTGTAAACATCACTGTCGACCAAAACGCATTATCTTTCATCACACATTACTTTGAAAATTGTAGTCTCTTCCGTCGATTCACTTTCGTTATGTGTGGTTTCTTTCTTGGGACCCTAGATCGATACCCAGCACGATGAAGGACCCTCCTTACTGTTTTGTTTGACACTGCATGATGGAAATTACCCGCCAGCTGCGATGCTATTGCCGAAGATGTAGTGTATAGTTGTTTTTTAATTGTGGTTACTATGAACCTTTCTTTTCGTGCGGTCAGTTTCTTCGGACGTCCACTTCTTTCCTTGCTTATAAGAACATCCTGTCCTTTTAACCTTTGTATGATACTTTGCACAGTTGGTTTACTTCTTCCAATGATGTTTCCGATCTCGGAATACGATTTTCCTTGGTGGTGAAGGCCTAGAATAAGTCGTATCTCTTCAACAGACGTTTCCTTGGTTTTCCTCGCCATTGGACTAGTACCGTCTATGACCAGCTGATCAGTCCATCTCTGTCTGCATCTACTACACAACTAATGCCACGGAACAACACAGGTTCCTCTTTACTCGTTCAAACGCCATTTTTACACGTAAGGTATGAATACTTATGTCCAGATAAGTAGTGCCATGGAGTACGCATTTGTTGCTTTGTTATGTACTGTTATTTACTTCCTCTTTATTTTGTGCTTTGTAATGACCACTGCTGTACAAGGCATACGTTTGGGTTTGTAATTTTGACGTGTACTCCGTATTGGTCCAGCAATAAAGCATTTTGTATTGGATGGCTAGGGGTATGAATACTTTTGTCCATCTCTGTACGTCAGTTCGTTCATCTGATATTAACTTACCAACACAAACGAGATGAGTCCGTCAAACACTAGCGTCTGTGTTATATCGTTCAGTGATCATGTTGACGTTTGTGCCTGGAAAAGAATATTTGCGGCATGCATCGCTTTTCTTATTTAATCAAAAGAAAAAAAAAGGCTGTGGAAAGTCATCGTTTGCTGGTAGAAACATATGGTGAACACGCTCCATCGATTAGAATATGTGAGGCATGGTTCCGTCAATTTAAACGTGGTGATTTCAGTAATACAGTGCACGCTATGGTAGACCACAAACGTGTGAAGACGACAATTGCAAGCGTTAATGAATGATGACCCAACTCAAACTCAATTATCGCCAACAAATGATGAATTTAAATCACGCATTGCTCGAAAGACGATCGGAATGGGCCAGAAGACATAACAAACTGATTCTGTTACACAGCACACAGCAAAACCAGTGAAAGACCCCTTGAAATCGCTTGGATGGGACATCCTTCCCCACCCGCCGTACTGCCTCGACCTGGCGCCATCTATCACCTCTTCGCTCAATGAGGCACGCAGTCGCACTTCAGCAATTTCGAAGCAATTGGAAATGGCTCGACAAATGGTTTGCCGCAAAAGACAAGCAGTTTTTCTGGCATGGTATTCGTAACTTACCTTAAAGATGGGCGAAGTGTGTACAAGCCAATGACCAATATTTTGAATAAGAACTAATTTCCCTCGAAAATGACGTGTTTTTTACCTCAAAAACCGTCAAAAAATTATGCACACACCTGGTAGAAGTTATGATATTCTGGTAAAATGTATGATTTCAATTTCTGTGTCAGCTAAGTTCTTTTCCTCTAACGCCACATAGCCCTGTGGATAAAGCAAGGACACTGTATAGGCTACACAGTAAAACTTCCCAATAACAGACACCTTCAGGGACAAAACTGTGTCCATTATTAAGAACAATTCAGAGTTGTTAAAGTACCAAGAAAAACAATTAAAAAGTCCTTTAGATGAAAATGTTTTTCAACATGAATCGACTTAGTCACAATACTCCACTTCTACTCGCGTGGTTTTCTTTTACGTTATCAAATCAGGGCAAGCTGACGGCAACTTACTGCATTTACACCCACTTTTTAAATATGTTCACAACATACAAAAACAGGTAAGTTTCACTATAACACTAGACCTTCCGCATCAGTTAAAATATGTACAATACAGTAAATAATGCCCATTAAAAACATCTTACAGGAATTGGTCAATTTTGGTCTGCATGACACTGACAATGCTGAATACTTTCTCAGTGTGTATTTCAAGGTCATTCGAAACTAGTAATCCGTCTGCGTCATTTTCCTTCAAAAAATACAGCTTCGGCTCTTTTACTCCTTCAGCGGCTTGTTTTACATTTTGAAAGCGCTGTTCGCACTCTTACATTATCACAGTTAGTGTCCGTTAACATGATCGTTAAGGCGTTGAAGTCTATATGGTCTGCCACCGTGGTTAGCCGGTTAGAATCCCGTTGGTCGAAAAACAATTTCATCATCAGAATGCTGGCCAGCAGAGTAGGGGAGGTGTTGGTATACAATTTCTAATTATTAGATTACGTGCCAAAGGTCTGGATTAAATTCCAATTCATATGGAGTGAGTGCATATAACGCCCTGCTGACGGTGATTCGCCCGTCGTATGGGGACGTCAAGCTTTCAGCAGATCCCTTGGTGTTATTCGATAGGAGTACATTTCGTGTCGACACCGAGGTTCACCCTCTCCCTGCTTCTTCTTCTTCTTCTTCTTCTTCTTCATCATCATCATCATCATCATCATCATCATCATCATCATCATCATCATCATCATCCAGACTTACATGTCACACATGGGCACCAGTGTCCTCGGACACTCCCGGCATTAAAAGCCATACGATAAATAAATAAATAAATAAATAAATAAATAAATAAATAAATAAATAAATAAATAAATAAATAATTTCCGGTGATTTGAATAATGGCCGCTATTCAGTGATGTCCGTTAAAGGAAGTTTTGCTGTATTTGGAGGAGAAAAGAGTATCTCTCCGGGAGAAGTTTTGTTCCTGTACAGAACTGAAGTACCGGATCGATTCTACACGCCAGAGATAAGCAAATGGCAGAAGTGTTCTTTCCGCACAAAAATGTGGCCTTTGCACCTGTAATCACAAAAGTATGAGTAACTCATTTACTGTCAAAAAGTGGAGAAGTGCTGTTTATGAAACAAATTATTCAACTGCAATGCCATAGGGAAAGATCTTCATTGGGATAGCCACATTAACAAGGTTTTAAATAAAAGTTACAAGCCCCTTCATATGGTTATGAGGGTATTTAGAAGTTGTAGTAAGGATGTAAAGGAGGGCACGTATACGTTCCTGGTAAGACCCCAATTAGAGTATGGTTCCTGTGTATGGGATCCTCACCATGATTACTTGATTTGAGAACTGGAAAAGATCCAAAGGAAAGCAGTACGATTTGTATTGTGTAATTTACGACAAAAGTGTAGTGTTACGAAAATGGTGCAAACTTTGGGCGGGTAAGGAGACGAGCTGTTCAACTAAGCAGTATGTTCCGAGCTGTTAGTGAAGATATGGTGCGGGAAGGCATTAGTAGGCAAGGAAGTTTGAATGGAGCTTTTGAAGGTAGGAAAGAAGACAACAGACTTTGGACTCAAGAAGACAAATTTTAAGAAGAGGAATTAGAAATTGGAATAATTTACCAAGGGCGATGTTCGAAAAATTTCCAACTTCTTTGAAATCATTTAAGAAATTAGGTAAACAATTAATAGAAAATCTGCCATTTAGGCGACAGTCCTAAATGCGTATCAGTAGTGATTTATTAATTTATTTATTTATTTATTCCGGCACCTCGGCATCTTCGAAAACCGTAAAAGTAGTTAGTGGGACGTAAAGCAAATAACATTGTTATAAAAAATGTACCTTCCACCGAAGTCCCAGTCCCCTTTACGGCTCTAAATGTATAGAGGATGCTGAGGTATGGATGATTAATGTCATTTGGAGCACAGCTATTGAGTCTGAATGTGAAGTGCTATTCATAGGCTCTGGACTGCTGCAGTAACACTTTCTGGCGCAGCGAGGAATGCAATGGCATACTATCTCACTCCTCATCTTGCCAAGTATGCCTCATTTAGGCGCCGCTACACGGTATTTGCGGTTTCCCAATAACCGCATAACCTTAGATGGTTCTATTCGAGAACCCAACCAGCCTTCGGGCCGATGACCTACAACAGGCAGGCAGACAGACAGACACCGGGCGAGTTGGCCGTGCGCGTAGAGGCGCGCGGCTGTGAGCTTACATCCGGGAGATAGTAGGTTCGAATCCCACTATCGGCAGCCCTGAAGATAGTTTTCCGTGGTTTCCCATTTTCACACTAGGCAAATGCTGGGGCTGTACCTTAATTAAGGCCACGGCCGCTTCCTTCCAACTCCTAGGTCTTTCCTATCCCATCGTCGCCATAAGACCTCTCTGTGTCGGTGCGACGTAAAGCTCCTAGCAAAAAAAAAAAAAAAAAAAAAAAAAAAAAAGACAGTACATGTTCATGAATCAGCGATACGAGCGAACGTTCTGTTGTCATTCGAGTTCTCCTGTTACAACTGAATTTATTGTATTTATTGATATACTTTCCATCATGCTCTACATTCTTGGCAGGACCCGAAAT
Organism: Anabrus simplex; assembly: GCF_040414725.1. Taxonomy (NCBI): domain Eukaryota; kingdom Metazoa; phylum Arthropoda; class Insecta; order Orthoptera; family Tettigoniidae; genus Anabrus; species Anabrus simplex. The sequence goes on along the minus strand of NC_090269.1, from coordinate 91,708,867 downwards.
ACATTGCAGAGCTCCCTCGCCAAACTCTTTCAAGTTTCCGGAAGCAGAAGAAATATAAAAATTATTTCTAAAATAACGTCTGCTTCGCATTTATATAACATTTTAGTATATATTTCGCGTTTTATACAGTTTCAAAAGACATTACAAAGTGGTTTACACGCCATGAAAAAATAAAAATACAAAAATATTTCGCGTAATATTGCTTATCACCAACCCTAAGTCCATATAATTAATATCTTAATGCATTTAATATACTCCGACTATACTCTCAAGAATTACTGTTCTTCCCTTTCCAGCTACTGCTATGCTACTTGTGTTTCTGTTTAAGCAAGCAAGACTAACGCATACTCTAGCGTCTATCAGTTCATACGGGTCGCGGGAGCGGAAGGGAATTTTTTGTTCACTTCTAGATCACTCACCAGGAAATACAGTACTGGCAATATACGAAGTGTCTAAATAGGAGTTAGTTTCAAGAGTTTCATTCGTCTGACTGCGACTGAATGGCATCAGCAGGAAGTGTCACTCATCGCATTCCGTAAAACAAACTGCACCGATGAGCAGAAACTTCTCGAGCTTTGTCAACCCGCCGCTCTCGGCACGGTATATTCATAACTTTAACCATCCACCGAAATAAAATTATAATTTTATCTGTACATTTCAAATCTTAGCCTCGTAGCCCCCCCCCCCCCTCTTTATTACGGATCAGGTATTCAAAAGACGAAAATAAGTTCATGCCCTTCGTGGTTCTTCTTTTCTTTTGCGGATACCTTCATACTTCTTAGGTTTAGGCCAGTGTTGCCAACTTAGCGGATTACCCGCTAAATCTGGCGGATTCTAAATCCTTCTAGCGGCGAAAAAAATGCATTTAGCAGCTAGCGGAATTTTTGTCGGGATTTTGATATGACAGAGGATTTTCTAGTGGTTTTGAATGTAAACGTAATGCCACACATTTATGACATAAATGTTACTGAATTAAATTAGTGGAAAAAATGAGAGTGTAGGCTACTTAGTCCCCGGTGGAAGTACTACTAAAGTTGTCTCTCAATTCCGTCGGGTCGAGCTTGAAAATCACCTTCATGTAATTGGGAAGTGCTATTTTTTTACTGGACGAGATCTGTTTTCCTTTTTGAGTGTGTATATTAGTTCGATTCATCCCTCGTGTCTGTGCGGGCTGCAGCACCACAGAGGTCAGTTTTTAAAGTATTTAGTATTTTAGTGACTTTTATCGAGTTGTGCATGCATTCTGTTCTTTCTTTCTTTTTTTATGTTAACGATTTACTTTATCAATTTATATACCTCTGCCTCAGGGGCAAAAAATCTCTATAGGTCGACGCCCTGAACAAATAAAAATTTGTTCACCTCTGCCTTAATGACTCATTGCACTTACTGTGTGCGCATGTTTATATCAAGTGTATTTATTTCGTAACACCGGTTTATTAACCACTAATCATCTTTCCCTAAGTTTGCAAGACGATGATTACAGACTTGATTGTTGCCAGAGATTTTCAGATGGATAGAACGAAGTGTATAGAAATAATTAAAATACATTCGGCTCTCATTTCAGAAATGAGTTGAAAAAATAGATAAGTGACAGCCCTTACAGTACCATCATCGACTAATCAACAGATGATGGGGCCTTAAATATCCGCGCAACATTTTACTGTGTAATAGCGTCCTAATGCCCGATTGTCCGGTGAATGTAGTAACTTACCGTATTTATAACTGCGTTGATTAAGAGAGTATGGCTAGTCAGTAAGCGGTAAGCAGTTAAGCACAAAATTATCTTACAATTAATAAATCATACTCTCTTTTAACTAAGTGGTGCTATTGCAACCATTCTCAATTCTATGCCCTCATAGTCGTTCCGACTCGGCGAACAAATATTCAAGATTGCACATTTATTATTACATTAAATGTTGAAGAATCTAGCGGATTTGTAGCGGAGTTGGCAGTCACTTAGCGGTTTCCACTCTTACAGTGTTGGCAACACTGGTTCAGACATGTTTCTATTTTTCCTCTGATTAATATTAAGACAGCGTTGCCCGGTTGTACATTCTCTTATAATTTCCTCTATTATCTATGTTGACATAAATGTGGATTAAGCCTAGCTTTTCGGCCGTATGTCCTTCCTGACGTCAATCCTATAAGGAGCAAAGTATTCACTCTCGCGTGTTTTTACGGTGGTTGGTAGTGTGATGTACTGTATGTCCATTGAGATGTGTTTTAAGACGAATAAACACACTCATCCCCCGAACCAGAGGTATTCATCAATCGCGGCTAAAATCTACGGTCTGGCTGGAAATCGTACCCGGAACCGTCTAAACCGAAGACTAATACGCTGACCATTCAGCCAAGGAGCCAGATATGTGGTGGTGTGTGTTTTTGTTTTCTATTCATATCATTTCCGCCTCTTAGTACCACAGTTAATACTAGTCAGTTTACCGGACAAGTTAGCCGTGCGGTTAGGGGCGCGGAGCTATGAGTTTGCATCCGGGAGATAGGGGGTTCGAACCATTTGTCGGCAGCCCTGAAAATGGTTTCCCGTTGTTTCCCATTTTAACACCAGGGAAATGCTGGGGCTGTACCTTACTTAAGGCCACGGCCGCTTCCTTCCCACTCCTAGACCGTTCCTATTCCATCGTCGCCATAAGGCCTATCTGTGTCGGTGCGACGCAAAACAAATTGCAAAAAACATTAGTCAGCCTTTCTGGATTTCCAATACTCCCTTCATCTTTGTGCAGGCGCTGTCCTTCGCTCCTGGCGAAAGATCCTTTATCCTTATGTACACAGGTCCTGAACTTATTTCTCTCCTGAACCAGTGTCACAGAGGCACCGGCCAGATCCTCCTCCTTCACTGCAGTTGCCCATGGACTCGTACAGAGTCGAAACCGTTTATTGCGACATCGCTCTTAACGACGTACTGTATATAACGGCGAAATCTAATGCTCCCGTCTAAATCCTATATAAACACTGTATTATAAAAAAAACCGCTTAGTACGACGTCGCTTATTACGGCACGTATATAAAGACGTATTCTGATAAATGTATCGACTATAACGTCCAATGTTGATTTTTGTTTGTTACGTATTTGAGTATTGTTAACAACAACATAACTATTATTATTGTAGCTTTCAAATCAGTCTGCCTGTTAAAATAGTCACGGCAAGCATCGCTGAGGAAATGTCGCGAAAGAAAAGTGCTTAATATTTAAGAAAAGTCGCACATAATATGATTAGAAAATGGGAATACAAATCGGGAAGTCATTGGGTGTATAATACTCAAAGATTACTACAATTTGGAAGAACAGAGAGAAAATACAGTCTCTTTGCGATGAAAATTCTATAAAAAATCAAGCGGGCCATATCACCTGTACACAAACACGTTGAAGAATCGTAACTTAGATGGTTTAAGGTGACACTCCGGAGATAAAAATCGATATGTTGGTCATTTTAGTGAATTTTTTTTGTCTGAAATTGAAAGGATTGAATTTCTTTTTTCTTGTCGCGAAGTTATTCCGCTCAATTCAAACAATTTATCACTGTAATAATTTGTTTGCCAATTGTAATTTTATATTTAAATTCCATTTTTCTCCCCTAATATTCTGCCAAATGTAACAAAATTTGTATGGTATATGTATCACAGCTATATTAAGAAACCTGCATATGGAATTTATGATTGCAGAATTTTTTGAAGTATAATAATTTCGTGTGGTTATTACTAGCCGAGTGCAGCCCTTGTAAGGCAGACCCTCCGACGAGGGTGGGCAGCATCTGCCATGTGTAGGTAACTGCGTGTTATTGTGGTGGAGAATAGTGTTATGTGTGGTGTGTGAGTTGCAGGGATGTTGGGGACAGCACAAACACCCAGCCCCCGGGCCATTGGAATTAACCAATTAAGGTTAAAATCCCCGATCCGGCCGGGAATCGAACCCGGGACCCTCTGAACCGAAGGCCAGTACGCTGACCATTCAGCCAACGAGTCGGACATTTTTTGAAGTAGTAGGGATTTTTAAGTCCAAAATTTTAGAACGTAAAAATTACACAAACTTTAGTGCGATATATCTCCTTATATAAATTATGTATAGAAAAATTGATACGTAGCGATTTTAAAGGAAGTATTATCTGCGTAATTACGAATTTACATTAACATGTTAATTAAATTTAATGAAAAATATTAAAAATTTCAAAAACAAAAATTTATTTTGGAAAACTATTAATTGTATATGAAAGAAATATTCGTGATACCTCTACTTTTATGTAGGTGACATTCCCACAAAATTTCATGAAAATCCATGCATTAGGTAAAAATATATCTCTATCTCCGGAGTGTCGCCTTAAGCAAAAACGAACAAATAACGTGCCGATCAACAGACCTACTCTTCAAGCGAAAGCCAATGTAAGTCCTCGCAGTCCCAACTCCACTGATACTGTACTTAATATTGTATTTATTTCAGTAACCGGTACGTTTTCTTTACTTAATTCTGTTGCAACCATATAAGTGTGCACCGAGCTCGATAGCTGCAGTCGCTTAAGTGCGGCCAGTGTTCAGTATACGGGAGATAGTGGGTTCGAACCCCACTGTCGGCAGCCCTGAAGATGGTTTTCCGTGGTTTCCCATTTTCACACCAGGTAAATGCTGGGGCTGTACCTTAATTAAGGCCACGGCCGCTTCCTTCCCACTCCTAGCCATTTCCTGTCCCATCGTCCCCATAAGACCTATCTGTGTCGGTGCGACGTAAAGCAACTTGCAAAAAAAAAAAAAAACATATATAAGTGTGCAACCTAAAACTTACAGATATGACATTATTACCCTCCCCCCGCCCTCAGAATTTTGATGTCTGCCGAAGATCTGTCCTAGACATTTCCTCTCTTTTATTAGGATCCCTTCCATATCACCGTGGTTGAATGAGGGCGAATCAATCAGCAGCACAGAACATACTGCTGTGATTTAATGGCAGTATTTGGCGTGCCAAGAGACTGATCTGGACTGGCAACTGGATTTGCAGAGGTCGAAAAGTGTTTTTATGCGTTTAGCCCTATATTTTAGGGCTTTTTCCTCTGATGCATTAAATGAAACCACCTGCCCAAGAATTTTACAATTTATTTACTAGCGTATGACTTTTACTGCCGGGAGTGTCCGAGGTCATGTTCGGCTAGCTTGGTGCAAGTCTTTCTATTTGACGAATATGAGCTACCTGCGTGTCTGGTGGCGGGAGATAATAAATAAGTAGGGAGAGGTCGAAATCTGGTGTTGGCGCACAGCCTGCTCCTGTCGAATAACCACCAAGGGTCTGGAACTGCATCCAGGCTTTTGACACGCAATCTAGTGATTATATATTGTATACCGCCATTTCTCCTACCCAGACGGTCAACGTTCTTATGGTGAAATTTGTTTCCACGAACAGGGCCCGAACCGGCTAAACCTTGAGACCAGACGCCGTAAAGATCATGATTACCAGGCGGGCTTCATTTATAATTAATGCAAGGTTTTATTTTTTCGCATAATGTATCCAAAAATGCGGTAATATTACGAAGGCCAGTCATCATTCCTTCAGTTATCCAAAGGAAATCTAGAGGGAGAACCAGGGTTTCAGCTACTACTTGCAATGTTTCAACCTGGAGATGGGCTATGTTGAGGTCATGTAATTATCATTATTATTATGATGCTCTAAACAAGGAATAATTGGCATAAATGTGTGCGTTATGAATATAGAATGAGGTAATCTGATAGGAAGAACTATTGAAGAGCTCTTCGGTTCCAACAACACGGCTACAAACAAGCCTGCTTCCTGTACCACGGAAAGCCTAATATAAACAGGCTGTCGCCAACATTCCGTCTTCACAAAGGAGGGCATTGTAATTCTCCACAAAGTGGATGATCCAATACCAGCCTCCATAGACAACCGTCCCACTGTGCAGGACATCCCCACGCGATACCCCACGTTCGAATGATGACAGTCACTTAGAAACGACTTCATGAACATCCTCAACTTAAACACTTACACGAAGACATGACAGTTACAGTCAGTCTGCAACATTTCGGTCATCATCAATATCAGACAACTGGATATTATTAGCCGTGTCACATTTTCATTATAGGCCGTTATGCCTTTCAGCGTTCAGTCTGCAAGCATCAAGAATTAACTAAGCACCTCCATAAGCATCTATTAGCAACCAGCCCTGTGGCCTCGTTTAGTTCTACTGTACATCCGGTTTTCTTTTCTTTTATTGTTGAGCTTTGCATCCTTTTTCAGTATATGTTCCCCAAGTCTGTTATTAAGCTCAGTTATCTTTGATTTTATAATAGAATATTTTTAATATATGTATTATCCTGCCATGCACGTGGTTAAGTGAAAGAGAGCCACGAGGCCTAACTTCGCCACTGCTAAAATCCAAAATAAATAAATAAATAAATAAATAAATAAATAAATAAATAAATAAATAAAAACCTATGTTTAATACTGAATAATTTCATTCAGGTTTCCAAATATTTCATTCTGAAAATATACAGTTCTTAATTTTTTTTTAATTGCATGCAGGTTTTCTTTAGAATGAATGTATTTTAGTTTTAAATTTATTCCTTTATCATATATCTACTTTTGTATCCATCCCTTGGCACAGGCCAGAGTAAAGTGTAGCTTTCACCGAAGTCCTGGTCTCATCCATGGCTGTGACAATATGGAAGCTGATGGGGTATGGGTGGTGCTGAGTAATGACATTCAGAGCACAACTAGTGCATCTGAGTGTTATGAAAGGTGTTACTCATAGGGTCAGTCGTGTTGCAATAGCACTTTCTGGCCCAGTGAGGAAAGCAATGGCAAACTACCTCACTCCTCATCTTGCCTAGTACGCCTCATTTTGGTGCTGCCATTGGTTTTTGCGGTTGCCTTATAACCGCATAACCTTTGGTGGTGCTATTTGAGGATCCAACCAGCCTCTGGGCTGATGACCTAACAGACAGACATCATATATCTGAAGTGTATTTAGATTTTTCCTTGTCCATTGTTCTTTTTTTTTTAATCTTGAAAATAATTTCGGTAGCCCATATTTACACCATGTTAACAAATACAGATCATTTCCATTGCATTACAGGATCAAATCTGAAGCAAACTAAATATATTTTCAGCTTATTTCAACCGCATAACACAGAGCTAATATGTTACAGACGCACTTTACTGTGCCAGATCTATACAATTCTAAACGGCCTAGCTGTAGACCTCGAAATTAACGTGGAAGCCCATATAATTAGACTTCCTCCTCTAAATCAGCAGCCGCCTGTTTCAACGGTCATTTTCTCGAAGGGCGACTCACGACCGCTGTATACTGTATTTCTAACTTAATGTTATTATATCTGTAATGCACAAAACAAAGCATGCTAATTATAATGAATTTCAATAGCCCGAAGAAATCTACCCTAAAAGGCCTTTACCCGTGTTATCTATGTAAGCTGAGGTTAGTTGTTAAACTGCCGATTTGTTCTTGTAACTGCTAAACAATGACAGTGAAGTTAAAAATCAGTTTCAGGTCAAATTATGATGAGTAAAATAGGCACCTCATTTGCGATAAATGCCTATTTAAGCTCCTAAAACTTTTTTTTCGACAAAAATATGTCATGACTGGGAGCCATCTGAAAATTTGCGTCACGAAATTAGCGACATAAAGTGTGTGACTCAACAGTCCAGGCTGCGATGTGAAGAACTGATGGATGGCCATGACTGAGAGACATATTATCAAGGAGAGTCGTTATAGTACACATGGCTGATGTGATCTTCGAGGGTGAGTCCTGAAATATAGATGGGTGGCCATGAATGCGTCATATAGAAGGATCTTATATCAAAGAGGTCTCATCTTAACATACTCTAGAGAACCAATTATTTCATTCGTAGTACTCTCATAGGCCCTCAGTCAGTTTCCCACTTTCAACGCACCGAATCCTACATTTATCGACTCTAAATTCCACACAGATGACTCTCGAAAACTATTCGTTAGATGCCGTTCGGGTCCGCGCCTACATCTTTCCCACGTTACTGTATGGAATGCAAGGATGTACACTTACTCAGGGTCTTTGCAGGAGACAGGAGGCATTCGAAACGTTGGTGTACAGACGGATGCTTCGCATTTCGTGGACGGAGAGAATACGGAATTCCAAGGTGTTGGATCGACCGGGGAAGAAGTCTGAAGTCATGTTGACCATCAAGAAGCGGAAGCTGGAATTCTTCGGCCATATAACGCGGAGTGATAAGTACAGAACACTCCAACTTGTCGTGCAAGGAAGAAGAGTATGACGTAAGAGACCTGGCAGACGACGAACTCTGTGGCTGAAGAATCTCGTGGACTGGCAGGGATTGAGCACGTGATGTCCCCGTTCCGTATCGCTGCGTCCAAATTCAAGATCACCATGTTGATTGCCAACCTTCGCTAGAAGATGGCACATTAAGAAATAAATCGTTATCAATTTGAGTTTTATTTATTGAAAGGTATATTAATGATCACGGCATTTGATTTACCTAAAGGGAAATATGACACCTTTTTTTTTTTACTTCGATATCTCGTTGTTTGGTGATGCTCGATTACATCCCGTGAGGATGAGAGAATTTATAAATATCATGACTGAAATGTGACATAAATGTACACAAGAAAACGTTGAAAAATGAACTGTAATAAACTGTAATGTGGCTACGGTGTAAGTTATTCCAGTAATTTCAATATAGATTCATTCTCTTTCCACAGAATTGAGACCAACACCAAACTGGCCTTTCCAAATGCAGCAAAACCCCTATTTAACACTGATCAGGAGATTACCTAAATTGGAAGTAGTTAATACAAAGACCGACGGCTCCTTCATTGAATGATCAGCTTAGAGGCCTTCGGTTCAGAGGGTCCGGGTCGGGAATTTTGATCGCGTCTGCTTAATTCCTCTGCTTCGAGGACTGGTTTTTTTGGTTTTTGTCCCAGTATACACTAACTTAGCAAATGTCATGGGATAGTTACTTAATAGCATGTGGGGCCCTCCTCTGGCCCTGCGAACTGCAGTGAGACGCCGTGGAAGTGAGTCGACAAGTCCCTGGTAGTCCTCTGGACGCAGCTGACACCAAATCGTTTGCAGAGAGGCCGCCAATGCTGGTCTGTTAAACGGTGCAAGATCCATGTCACGGAGCCTGCGTTCCAGGACATCCCAGATATGCTCGATAGGGTTCATATCGGGACTCCCGGGTGGTCATGGCAGTCGTTGGACCTCCGCTGCATGTTCCTGGAACCATTCCCGGGCGACGTGGGAGCGATGTGGCGGCGCGTTTTCATCTTGAAACACCGCACAATCGTCTGGGCGCTGGAAGGCCAAAAATAGGTGGAGATGGTCTCCGAGCAGCTCAACATATCGCGTACCATTCAAAGTCTCTTCCAGAACAACTAGGGGGGCCATTCCATACCAGGAAAATGCACCCCAGACCATAACAGAGACACCAGCGCCCTGGACCACACCTTCGAGGCAGGCGGAATCCATCGCTTCATGTGGTCTGCGCCATACACGGTACCTCCCATCGGCATAGTGCAGTTGAAATCGTGATTCGTCCGACCATATCACGTTACGCCATTGTTCCAGTGTCCATCCCTGGTGACTGGCGACAAATGCACGTCGTTGTGCCCGATGACGTTGGGTAAACAGTGGCACCCGTGTGCGGCGCCGGCTCCCATACCCCATAGAACCCATGTTCCTACGGATTGTCCACTGGGAGACGTGTCTAGCACGGCATGTGTTGAATTGAGCCGTGATTTGTTGCACGGTTGCCCGTCTGTCACTATTGACAATCCGTCTCAGATGTCGCAGGTCACGGTCATCGAGGGTGGCTGGACGGCCGGTTGTTCCTCTGTTGTGGACGGTGACACCCGCATTCAACCATTCACGATACGCCCTGGACACGGTTGATCGTGTGAAGCCGAATTCCCGCACCACTTCCGAAATCGCACTTCCCATCCGTCGGGCCATACCCCGTTCGGTGTCAGCTCACGACGACGTTCCATGTTACACCTGACCTGTCACATGCACAGCCACTGCTCACAAGGTCTCCTATACAACTGCCGGTGGAACAGGGGGCGTGTGGTGCGCAGACAACACACCTGCGCATCAGTGCTCCGCTATCCCATGACATTCGCTCAGTCAGTGTAGTCTCCTTCATAAAACTACCACCTAACACAGAATACTGAATACATTCCCACGGATAGGGTTGGTGTCATGAAGAATTACAATTTGCTTTACGTCGCATCGACACACAGGTTTTGTGGCGACGATGGAATAGAAAAGAGCTAGGAGTAGGAAGGAAGCGGCCATGGCATTACTTAAAGTGCAGCCTCGGCATCTGCCTGGTGTGAAAATGGGAAACCACAACACATCATCTCCAGGGCTGCCGACAGTGCCGTTCGAACCCAGTATCTCCCGAATGCAAGCTCATAGCTGAGCGACTCTAACAGCACATAAGAGAGAATCTGGCTGTAAAACAGCGTCAAATCCATATGTGCACCCTCACGTGTAATCCCACCAGATTGAGGGAAAGCGGAGGAAGGAGGTAATATATCTCACACAAATTTTTTGTGTCTATTTTTAACCTTTTCAAAGTTGCCATCCAAGATTTGAATGTGAATTATTTTCTTCATTTTCTTATTGGCCTTTTCCCCAATTTATTGAAGGTCGGCATTTCAAGTGAATGGCCTTCCTAATGCCAACCAAATGTGAAATAATGTATTATTATTGCGTATTTCTGTGGTGGCTGGTAGCGTGGTGTGTTGTATGTAGATGAAGAGAAGTGTATTATAACGAACACAAACACCCAGTCCCCTAGATAGGGGAATTAACCAAACGCAGTCAAAATTCCCACCCCTCTGGGCCGGAACCAAGAAGATGGACCAGATTTTGACAAGAATACGAGCAATATGGTTTAAAGGCTGAACGAGAAGAACACAGTGAAGTTGTTAAAACATTATAAAATAAAAGCTATAGATATACGTAGGTCAAGTGCTTACGCGTTCGCTAATAAGAACGCTTCTGTAAAATATTCGAAGTTACGACAGAGAATCGATGCACTTCTTAACCCTTCAAGCTCGTATGTCGGAAATCTCCGACATAATGTTTACTCCAAGAAAAACGTGTTTTAACAGAAGAATTTAAGTGGCAAGCAATTCTTGGGAAATACCTAGACTTTACATAATCCTTGGCCTCTGAGTACAATGGTTGTCTTTCGGAACTTGATTCGGGAAGTGTATATCGGAGTGCCTGAGAAATATTCAGTGAATCTGAAGTTGAAGAGGTTCCATTTCATTACAAGATGCTTGCACTGATAGAGTAACCTACAAGCCTACCCACGCTAATTTTGTGAAGTTCCCGCAAACTTTTCACGAGAAGAAGTATGTGAGCAGCTAAACAAATTAGAGTGCTAAGGGTTAAAGGTTCGGATCCAGACGGCCAGCCTACTTTGAAAGATCGAAGCCCCGAACGTCAACCGATTTAAGTAGAATTAAAAGTCATTTCGTACAAAATGCAGTGATCTAGGCCTATATGAAACACGTTTAAAGAGTCACGACACGGGTACGCTACAATTACTCCGAAAATTGGCAATATCGAGGCATATGGGAACTTTATACGAGCGGAATTTCAGGTAACGACAATTAGAAGAGAGAGAGCAGATCATGGCGAATCCAAAAAGGTGCTACTTACCAGTGCCGAACGGAACAGACTATACGCTGAAGTGAAGAAAGGTAAACACGAAGACGACACCTGGCTTCGTACCAGGCATTACCGACAGCAATTAGCCAGTGAATGTAGACATCGATATGAGTCGATATGAGTTCTCAGAGATGAGTCCGTGGCCATCAACACCTCCATTCGCACAACGTATTCATGTTTAAAATAAGTACTTGGGGCCGTGTCCCGACACTGGTTTTTAAATTTATTTCTATTATTTTTGTGCAGTCGCTCTTTCGGTGAAACTGAAGTACCTAGTTAGTGGAAGGGATAATGCCTAAAGCCACAGTAAGAGATTTGATTTAAGAATTCAAGTGCTACAAAACGAAGCACAAGATACTTCTGTGTTTATGCGGTATTTTATACTGGTGGTAGTGTAATCGTCACTGAGGGACTAGTTCATGCCATCTAGCGGAGATGAGCTGCAGCAGAAGTATTCTTGACTATTTCCCTATTTTGGGGATCATCACTAAAAGTGGATCTGGACCAGTTTTATAGCCGGATGACCTTCCTTACACCTACACTGTGAACGGATGTATTCACTATTCAACTGCCTCAGTCTGATCTTTGGCTTTGGCAATATGGTAGTGTGGTACGTTTAAGAAGATAAGTGTATTAAGACAAATACAAACCTCCAGTCCAAAAGCCAGAGAAATTAACCATATGCGGTTAAAACCCTCGGCCCGGCTGGGAATCGAACACAAGGCCCTCTGAAGCAGAGGGCAGTATGCTAACCATTCAGCCAAGGAGCCGTCCAATAGAAGGAACAAAGGCAATGCAAGTCAACCAACATCGACAGTCAGTCAGAGTAACGTTCTTAATGATAAAAAACTTGGAACTTGGTAAATGCCATTTACAACCTTATATACTGCCTAAATTCGAACATGTGTTGTTCCAAAATTGGCTCAATGAAAAAGATTTTAACTTATACACTCCGCTAGTTAGGCGTATTCAGATTGCAACCTTCTCTTCGAAAGCATATTATTTTCTTCCCGAACGTCAAGAGCAAAATTATGGAGAAATGCTGGGGCTGTACCTCAATATTTAAGGCTACGGCTGCTTCCTTCCCACTCCTACGTCTTTCCTATCCCATCGTCGCCATAAGACCTGTGTTTTTTTTTTTTTGCTAATAGCTTTACGTTTCACCGACACAGACAGGTCTTATGGCGACGATGGGATAGGAAAGGGCTAGGAGTGAGAAGGAAGCGGTCGTGGCCTTAACTAAGGTGTGAAAATGGGAAACCACGGAAAACCATCTTCACGGCTACCGACAGTGGGATTCGAACCCTCTATCTGCCGGATGCAAGCTCAAAGCCGCGCGCCCCTAACCGCACGGACAACTCGCCCGATCTTAATAAAATTTGTTGATTTTCTGATAAATGAGGCACTAAAAAATTAACAAACAAATTCTATTTTTTTCTTCATAAAATGTAAGGGCCTTCCATTTTTAATTGTTAAACTGAAGGTTTTGATCAATATCTCTCCGTCCATTCTATAAAACTACACGTTTTGAAACATCAAACAGAAAATCAAAGTTATAAAGTATATTCTGAAAAAATGGGTAAAACCTTAATTTTTTAAATGGTAAAAATTTCCTTTTGAGAAAATTAAATAATCATAAATATGACTTTCAATTAATGAAACTCGAACTAATAACGATGAACGGTTAGGGGTGCGCGGCTGTGAGCTTGCATCCGGGAGATAGTGGGTTCGAACCCCACTGTCAGCAGCCCTGAAGATGGTTTTCTGTGGTTTCCCCATTTTCACACCAGGCAAATGCTGGTGCTGTACCTTAATTAAGGCCACGGCCGCCTCCTTCCCATTCCTAGGCCTTTCCTATCCCATCGTCGCGATAAGACCTATCTGTGTCGGTGCGACGTAAAACAAATAGTAAGATAATGATTAATTTATCTGCATCCAACCACTGCCTTCGTAATATACAGGCCGTACTGTAGAAAGCGCGCCAAGCCAATCAGCTGATCAATTGAGGCGAGCTAAGCGAATGTTACAAATTGTACTTGTGAATGTAATCCATAAGAATTGGTGGCATTCATAGGATAATTGTGACCGTCGAGAGAGAAAAATTTATATTTAAGTATATTGCATGTTTTTTTCTTTAAATTTATCATATCAGGATTTACGTAAACTGCTGTTATTAAGATAATGACACCTTATAGTTTAGGTTAGGCATGGTATCTTCACGTGATGAGTAATGTAAATTCCAGGGACGTAATACTTCTCGTGTAAATTATTAACTTAATTGTTATACGATAACACGTTTTTGTGGAAATATAATGTGCTACAAATTTAAATACAGTGTGTGAAAGTACGCATTTGCCACAATGCTAAGGACTTGTGCGTAACACGGCGAAAATACAACTATACAACTAAATAGACATTAATATTTTCATTTTATTCGTTTGGGGGCAGGTTACCTTCATGAAAAACGAAAATCCCAACCGAAAAAATACCTGTTACGAAGAATAAGGGTGTATGTTTCATTAATTTTCCAGAATTGATAATGAGTTCTGCTTTTGACATTCATGTTACACAGATTTACAGCAGAGCGTTTTATTGCTGATGCAGAACAAGTATGCAAGTGGACAGTAACCAATGGAACCTACGTGTGGTTATTTCTTGGGTTCGTAATGTTGAGTACGCGCTGCCTTTTCTCCCCAAAATTAATGCGAGTAAAAACCATTCCTCGGCAGTTCCGGTGAATGTGGGAAGTAACTACTAGATCTGGCTGATCAGTGCATTAATATTTGGGAAACATGGGCTATTCCTACACAAGAAATGATACAAATGTTTGTATAGAAGAAAGGGTCTCAAGAAAGTCTTCGAAGGACAGTGCCAGAAGTGTCAACAACAACACCAAAAAGCCAAGAAAGCTTCTGTATTTATGACCATCTAGAGGTATGGAAGTACAGTTTATTATTGCACGTTTGTTGTCTCCATATTAGTATTAATGCATAATAATAATTATTATTATTTGTTGGGTACATTGACGAGTAAAACACAGAAGCTTTGACCGCGTAGATTGCACTTCAAACCTTCTTCTCGTAAAATTACATAGACCTGACTTACGAGTTATGATGCGATTACAGGTTTCAGTGATCTCACCAGTAACATTAATACAACATTTGTAAATATTTCATAATTAAAAAAGGTACAGACGCATCATGTCCTTGCATTACACGGGTCGAACAGTGGAAACAGTTCGCCTCTTTGTGTGACGTCATCGGAACTACAGTACGGCCTGTACATCATCGTTTTCGAGAGACATTTCTATGGAACCTGGAGTCGATAAATGTAAGATAATGTAAGATAAATGTAAGATTCAGTACACCAAGAGGGAGAAACTGACTCGGGCTCTATAAAACTACCACGAGTGAATTAATTAGTTCTCTTAGAGTATGATGAGGTGAGGCCTTTTTGATAAAAGAGCCTTCTATGTCTCAGTCATGGCCATCCGTCAATACTTCACATCACGGCCTGCACGGATGCTATGTGATCTCGCCGCACACATTTTGTATCGCTAATTTCAGATGACCCACAGCCATAACACATATATACTCGTACAGGGGAACCTCGATATCTCGAACTACCTCGGGAGCTAAATTTTATTTCGAGTTATCGAAATTTCGAGATATAGAGAATACCATTTTTGAGCATGTATAGCACATAATTGAATCATATATATCTACGGGCTTATAGTGAATACATTATTTTAACAGTATTTAAAAATATACAAAAAATCTATTTTATGGCATCACTTTAATTATAACCCTTATTATAGTAACTTCTAGAAGACAGGGCACAGGACATACAGTAGTGAAACAAGAAACGTACCTCCTTTAACACCTTTGGAAAACATCCGTTAGTCTCCTCTGTTTGTTACTGTTAACTTTTTCTCCCTTCACGTTGAAACTTCTCGGCAATACCACGCAGCCGAGATTCGTAAATGGAACTTGTCATCCGCAACTTCGGGGGATGCTTGCGTACGTGATTATTCACACCCAAGAAACAGTGAGGCATCGCCGATTTTCATCATTAGAAGTATCAGTTTTTCGGTTCCCGTCATATTAGCTCCCAGCATCACTGCAAACCTGTTAACTGTTCCTCCCAAACCACAAAGGCCATATTGCACAGTTAATGTTGCGCTAAATTCGAGTTACAGAGGTTTTTTGCTTCTTCGAGATACTGAAAATTCGACTAATGGAGGTTCGGCTGTATGTCAAAAACAAAATCATGAAATTATTCTTGAAACATCCTGCAGAAAATTACAGAGCGTTACATTTGATCTTTGTCTTAGAAAAGATTTCCCATCTCATGTTGTGATTCCTCTGGCAAATGGAAGATCATAAAATGTCCATGACAGAATTTTTAAATATACGGTGTATTCAAAGGTGTAATGTGCTACGTTCACGTCCCAGAATCCCGCGGCTGTTGATCTAGACTACTGTCTGTCTTTCATAAAGAATCATCAAGAACAGCAGTACGAAGTTCAGAGAACCTGTGTTACGCAGACAAATAACGGCTGCTCTGAAACAATAGGATAGCTGTGCTACTAAGCGACTAACACCTTGTATGTCAAGTGGCTGCACATATTCACAGCTTCGTGCTTGATTAGCGCGAAGACTAGCCTAAAAAAACTAAAAATACCGTCAACACATGCCGAAAGAATGCCACATGACGAACACAAGGCAGTCATTACGTCACCAACCGCTGTATTTCAACACACTAGAGACCTGAGTGCGGATCACGTCAGACGACGTATCCTGTCGTATCTCTTCTTAAGGGCTCACAACATTTTTAGGATAATAGCAAAGATCTCATACTGGAACAAGAGAGTGCAATGTTAAAGCACAGAAATCAAAGTGGAAGACTGATAGTGCTGCCATCTAGCAGATGTGGAGCGACTACAATTTCTGAAGGTTTTCTATAATGCTAATTTATGGATGTTAATTACAAAATGTTTCATTGTAAAGGACTCAGGGATATGACAGAAGGCGACCTGATGGTATTACAGGTATATTTTAGCCGGTCCCGGAGTGCAGAGGTAGTGTTCGCCGGGTTCGATTCCCGGCCAGACCAAAGATACCTGGACCTGGGGTTTAGATCTAGGTCCACTCAGCCTACGTGATTACAACTGAGGAGTTACCTGACAGTGAAATGGCGACTCCGGTCTAGAAAATCCAGAATAAAGGTAATGAGGATTCGTCGCACTGGCCATGCATCACCTCGTAATCTGCTGACCTTTGGGATGAGCAGCGGTGGCTTGGTAAGCCCCATTAGGGCTCTAGCGTCATAGCGATTATTAATGTTATTAATTTCAGATGATAATTACAAAATAACGGGATGGGAATATCCATTTCTCCAGTGGTAAAACCAAGAGATTAAATGCCTTTTGTCCGGCTCCATGGCTAAGTGGTTAGCGTACTGGCCTTTGGTCACAGGGGTCCCGGGTTCGATTTCCGGCAGGGTCGGGAATTTTAACCATAACTGGTTAGTTTCCCTGGCACGAGGACTGGGTGTATGTGCCGTCTTCATCATCATTTCATCCTCATCACGACGCGCAGGTCGCCTACGGGAGTCAAATCAAAACACCTGCTCCACGCCTCTCCGGGGCATTTCATTTTATTGCCTTTTCACTGAATAAGACGTTGTCTAGCCCACCTCCTCTGCTGTATGGTCAGTTTAGTGACTTTCGATTCAGAGGGTACGGAGATCGGTTCCCGGCCGGGTCGGGATTTTAACTTTGACCGGTTGATTTCTTTTGTTCGTCTTCACACACTTGTAAATTTACATATCGCTGGATAGCAGAGAGCTGCTGCTAGTGAAGGCAGTGGAGATTGTGTGCAGTACGGAAACTGGCCTGGATGAAATTCCTGGAGATATGGACAAAGCCTTCAGGACCAAATTTAGGAAGATATCCTGGTTAGGAAGATGCAAGACAAACGATGCCTTCTGCGGAACTTCTTCAGTCACGGCATTAGAGCTGTCACCAGTGGAAACAGCCCCGTTTGGGTATTGTTCGATCACGTCCTGTGAAATTACGAGGATATTCTCTCAATTTAGAAATAACGTGACTGAAACGAGGGCTAAATTTACACCAGGAAACTTTGAAAAATACAGTCAACTGTAATGTAGGTGAAGATTAAGTTTCAGTAGTTTCAGCAGAACTTGGCAGAACTGAGATCAATACCGCACTGTCACTCCGAAATACAATAAAACCCCTATTTAAAACTATTTAAGAGATAATTTAATATTTAAATAGTTAAGTAGTTAGTACAACGAGCCTCCATGGTTCAGCGGCAGCGCGCCGGCCTCTCACACCTTGGTTTTGTGGTTCAAATCCCGGTCACTTCATATGAGATTTGTGGTAGACAAAGTGGAGGTCGGACAGGTATTTCTTCGGATACTCCGGTTTTCCTTGTCATCTTTCATTCCAGCAAATCTCTCCAATATCATTTCATCTGTCCGTCATTAATCATTGCTCCAGAGGAGTGCGACAGGCTTCTGCAGCCGGCACGATTCCTATCCTCGCCGTTAGATGGGGGTTTCATTCATTACATTCCTGACCAGTTCCAATGACTAGAAACAGGCTGTGGATTTTCAAGCAATTAACACAAGATTTGATAGTGCCTATTTTAACATTTTCAGTGTCTATTTAGGTTGCCTTTTGCAGGATTGTTAATGCGGAAAAGGCCTCAGCTTAATAATGACATCAGAGCACGACTAGTCATGAAAGGTGCTATTCAGGGCCAGTCATGCTACAACATCACTTTCTGACTCAGTAACAAAAGCAAGGTAAACTAGTCACTCCTGATCATGCCCTGTATGTATTGCTTTTGTGGTTATCCTATAATGGCACTGGAGGTGCAATTCAGTGATACAACCAGCCTGCGGTCCGAAGACTTAAAAGGAATATTATACATTGCTGACTAGGCCTTGTACTTTTAATATTGCCGGTTTAAATGGCCATTTCGTTATCCGACCAAGGGTCTGGTCCGGAGAAAGCCGTTGTTAAGAGGGCGTGCACCTGTACTATGTACTAGCAAAGCTGTGGATTGATCGTCTCGTACAACTCTCCTCCCTGCTGCCTGGCGTGAGCTTATGAAATTTCCTTCTACAGTGTGTCTCAAACCTTACGGATCAAATTGAAACAGGTGATGGTGAGTCCAAAGCCGATTATATTGAGATAGAGAACCCATGGTCGGAAATGCATATTCATAGTGTTAAGCCCTGTACAGACGGAGACATTTCTTGCGCCAGAACTGGACGCAATCTGTTGTTACCATTTATTGTACAATGTACTCGTATGCCTTCTGTCAGTAGCACATGAACACACGATACCTCAAATGGTACAAATTCTGTCAGGAAAATGGCTAATAATGAAATCGGGTCGGTGGTAGCTGCCGTACAAGCTGTTATTTCTGAGATAATTTTGCGACGCCGCCGAAGAAGAAAATTACGCTGAATGAATAGAAGTTGGTGGACAAAACCGTAGATATTACGGCGAGACGAAGGTGGACATGAATTGCATAGTCTCTTGAATGATGAGCTGAGGACAGAGGACACTGATTCCTACAAGAGCTTTTTGAGAATGAATGAACAGGCTTTCAACAACTGATACAGTTAGTTGCGCCCAAACTCACGAAGCAAAATACAGTCATGCGAGAAAGTATTTCTGCTTCACGTAGTAAGTACCAGAAAATTCTGAGTGATTGAACCGTGTATTCTTGAAACATAACGTCGCCATTGATTGTATGATTATCTTTATAGGTTGGTACTTACTCTCCGATTTTTAGCAACAGGAGAGAGCTACAGGAATTTAATGTTCTCATTTCGAATTCCTGTAAGTACAATCTCTACAATTATTCCAGAGACGTGCGCAGCAATTTACCACAGCTTGAAGGAAACGTACATGAAGGTATGCCCGTATTTTTAATTAAAAATTTAGTATGCTTTAAGTTACATTTTATGTGTTTACCTGATATTTTTATGCTAACATAATGTTTTTTTCTCTAGTTCCCATCAACAGAAAACGAATGGAGGCAAATATCACGGCGGTTTGAAGAATTGTGGAACTTTCCGAATTGTCTTGGTGCTTTAGACGGAAAGCATGTAGAATTCCGACCACCGAGAAGTATGGGCTCTTATTTCTATAATTACAAGGGGGGAAATAGCATTGTTTGACTTGCACTCGTAGATGCACAGTACAGATTTATTTTTGTGGATGTTGGTTGTAATGCAGGATAAGTGATGGAGGTGTATTCAAGAACAGTCCGCTTTACTACATTGTTACCTACAACACAAACAATCTTCCTCCTCCAGAAATATTACCTGGAACTGAAACTGCCACATCTTACACAATAGTTGCAGATGATGCCTTCCCATTGCATGAACATATCATGAAACCGTACAAGGGCAATCTTACTCAACAACAGAAAGTTTTCAATTATCGTTTAAGCAGGGCAAGAACAGACACGAGGGATCTTTGAGAGAGTGTAGCAGAACTTCATGCGCCGTTGCCATGCATAGACTGAGACTGGCGGTCGTCACTTTGAACAATTACTTCGTACTGAGCTACGTTGTTGATGATGATTGTTATTTAAAGGGGCCTAACATCGAGGTTATCGGCCCCTAATGGTACAAAATGAGACGAAATGGAATGACAAATTAAAAGTCTAAAATTCTCCACTGACCAGAATTCAAAGCGTGAGAACGAAGAACGAATGGATGGACATGAATTTAAAACAATCAGTGGATGCGACCCGCAATGCTTTACATTCACAGAAACTGACGTAAAAGAATAGGATTACAGACCAAGGGACTGCTGCTATAGCATAACACTGAATCGATGATGCTTGCAGTCTAAAGGGGGTCCAAATTTCAAGTTATCGGCCCCTCATAACGGTACTGATCGCTAGGAAAGTAGAACCATGGTATTTGTCATGTTGGGGTACTAATCAAAAGTAGCAGAGACTTGTGGCATTCCACGCATTATTGTACTACTCACAGGTTATGAAATTCGACATATAATACAGACCTATGTTTTTCTCACTTTGCGGCGTCATTTACAGGCATCGCAAACCTATGGTGTTCACATAAGAGTACTAACCACAGGGACCTTCCACTATCCCGTGGTGTTCTTCATATAGTGGGTACTAATCACAGGGAAGGCAGAACCATGGTAGCTATCATCCCATGGTCCTGCTCATACGGTGGTACTAATCACAGGTACTGCAAAAGCCCGCACGGTGCTCCTGTGTGCTACTAACCACAAACCTATTTGGTACCTAATATAGTGGTACTACACGCAAGTAAAAGCGACCCATGATATTCTCCGCGTGGTAGTACTAATCACAAGTAGTTTTCTGGTTCCAAGACAATCATCCCTTGGTCGCCCCTTTTAGTCGCCTCTTACGACAGGCAGGGGATACCGTGGGTGTATTCTTCGTCGGCGTTCCCCGCCCACAGGGGGTAGCTACGTTGTTGTTATGCGGTGTACGCTGTGTATGTTCATAACACAATAAATATGCATTTCCGATCATTGGTTCCCTGTCTCAATACAATCAGTTGTGGACCCACTATCACCTGTTTCAGTTCAGCCCAAAAGGTTTGAGACCCTCTGTATAGCGCGTCTCTAAAAGACAGTAACTTACACGCTCAATGGGGCACAATGATGCAACAACATCTACTGCACAAAGTTGTATAAGGCCAGGCATATGATGTGACAAAACTCTTATACGGGTGTATTTCTATAGAGAAAAACACCGACATATCTTATATATTTGTTTGTTGCATATATCTGTACCTCATTCCCTATAGGTCGAACGACGATACTGTACCATTACGTTACAATCTAGACCCAAATACGAAAAAAAAAGGGGCAGACAAAATGGCGCATGGCAACTTCAGGCAGTACAAATGTATGAGAAATGTCGCGGAAACTCAAATCAATCATATTTGGTAGATATATCCCTGCAATGGCAAAATATATGCTTTTTTACAAGGAGCTTTCAAAACGAACAACATGACAACATGCTCTTGACTGTTTTCTAAGGCAGCATGGTATTAATTGGGAAAAGTGCGTAGGCGTGTGTACTGACGGTGCAAGAGCAATGACTGGAAAACATACTGGTGTGATTTCCCAGATCAAGAAGGTTGCTCCAGAGACAAAATTGGTTCACTGCAGTTTTCACAGAGAGGCTGTAGTAGCGAAGAAGTATCCAAATGAAATGAAAATAGTGTTGAAAGCAGTGAAAATAGTTAATTTCATAAAATCACAAGCAGCCAACTACGGATTATTTGCAAACTTAAGTGAAGAAATGGGAGTGAACATAAACATCTTCCTTTCTATCGTAAGGTAAGGTGGCTTTCCAAAGGGAACTGTCTTGCACATTTGTTTGAATTACGATAAGAAGTTCAAGTTTTGATTCTTGGTAAGTGTAAGTTTAGTGACAGGCTTACAGATGAACAGCGGATCAACGAATTTAATATAGGATTGCAGGGCAAACACACAACAGTCTTGATGGTTCAGGACAAAATAAAAGCTCTGAGAAAGAAACTACAATTTGCCTTTAAAGAAGATGAGAATAGAAAACTTTCATTCTTTCCATTCTTAGAAAATTTTGTAGACGAAAATGAAACTCAGCTTCACGATTCTGTAAAAGTTTTTGATATATTAGATATATGAGTCGCCTAAAAGCAAAACGGATAAAGTCCACTTTTTACAAAAAATGAGATAATGGTAGAAATATATCGGTAAAAGATGTGTCTACTGAAGCATGAAATAATATACTAGCAAAATCCATAACATCCTTAAGTATTTCCCCTTTAAAAACTCAGGTTAGATGCAAAACGGATAAAGTCCACTGCGTTTTAAAAGCAAAATGAGTAAAGGGCACTTCAACCAACCAGAACCTGACCTCCATGGCATGTGACAACAACATATAACATAGCTACGATTATGCTAAAGCTGCATGCTTTCTACTAGTGCTTTATTCCTAGTTTTATATCAGAGATTTCCTGATTTCCATTTTTGAAAATGGAAGTATCACCTTCTGCAGTGTCTCCATCAAAGGTGAGAAAGAAAAGAGTCAATCTCAGTGCGACTAAGAGAGCTTTCGTACAAGAGAACACACTAATGTTGACGATAGGACGATGATAGCTATGCTCCGAAGGTGGCTTCTGCAAGCACCAAGAGACGTAGAGGAGGTACAGTTAATTTTCCAGTAAGAGGTCATTCCTTCATTCCCCCTGATCGGGTATTCGGTCTCTCTGAAAAAAAATCAAGAAGAGAGAAGAATCGAAGATTCACAAACCTACATTAACATCATTGAAAGATTTTTAACCATTCGTCAACCAGGGACTGACATGAATATATTTAACTGGAAACAAGAGGCAACAGAGCACATGAAACCTATTCAACAATGGCACTTTAAATGCATGCCTTGCAAGTGCTACTTTTTTAGACGATTAAAAACGTCTCATCACATGGTCCTTGTGGATGGGGAGCCGTTTTACTATCATAGAACTGGAACCTACAGATCCCTGATGAAAAGTAGGAAGAATGTGTTGGCTATAAACCCTTCACCTGTTATAAAGAACACTACTTCAGTCAACAAGAATAAAGTGTCAGATGTGAAAAGGTTTCTTGAATTGCACTTTGGCTCTGACTGGAAGTTGAGAACATCACTGAAATTCTACGTTGACTTCTTCGACTCTTGGGAGTGTCATCAGTCGACAACGAAAATGCTGATAATGAACTTTGCAGTGCAAAAGAGGAAGCTCCTGAACTGTGTGTTTAAATATCTACCCAGGGCACTCTTAAACCATAGTGAATGAAACATGGATATTATGTCTTCTTGTATTTTGTGCTTTTAATAAACAATAGCAAAACGAGTAAAATCCATACTGCTAACATGCAAAATGAATAAAGTCCACTTCTTAAGCGGCCCTTACACGACCAATAATATTGACAATACAGTATGATATTGACAATAATATTGATCGTGTAAGGTGAAAAAAGGAGTATTGACGGTAGGTATTGAAGCGATATTGATGAAATCCAGATTTTCTGATCTCAGGGCGTCAATATTTAAAAGTGGGAGGGATATTGTCAATATTATTGATCGTCTAGGGGAGGACGTTAATATTATTGTCAATACTCATTTGTTGCCGCGCTTTCGTAGGGAACGGAAGTGATCTTTGTGCGGAGTATTATGGATTATACGAGTGACCTTGAGACGATGTCTGAAGACTTTGAAGCGGTAGACTCGGTGAACCCTGTCAGCAACATACCGACTATCGCAAAACTTGGGGAGAAAAACTGTTCACTTTGTATGCCAAGCAGGGACAACTTGCTGAGAAAGCAGTAAATGACGTGCTTTTTGAAGCAAGCTTGGGCACTCTCTATCGCAACTCCGTAGAAATAAATGAAGTATGTCAATGTCTAAGCCCTCAGATTACCACACATCCGAGAACAAGCAGTGACAGCACTTCATCCTTCTCCACATTTAATTATTCTTCTCCTACTCACAGTGATAACCCACTAATCAACAACAAACATCAGGATTTATCAGTGGTGACATTTTTCAACCTGCCGCCTCTTTGGTGCAGTGGTTAGTGTGATTAGCTGCCACCCCCGGAGGCCCGGGTTCGATTCCCGGCTCTGCCACAAAATTTGAAAAGTGGTACGAGGGCTGGAACGGGGTCCACTCAGCCTCGGAAGGTCAACTGAGTAGAGGTGGGTTCGATTCCCACCTCAGCCATCCTGGAAGTGTTTTCCGTGGTTCCCACTTCTTCTCCAGGCAAATGCCGGGATGGTACCTAACTTAAGGCCACGGCCGTTTCCTTCCTCCTCCCCCTCGCAGGGCCTCTGTTCAGCATAGCAGGTGAGGCCGCCTGGGCGAGGTACTGGTCAGCCTCCCCAGTTGTATCCCCCGACCCAGAGTCTGATGCTCCAGGACACTGCCCTTGAGGCGGTAGAGGTGGGATCCCTCGCTGAGTCCGAGGGAAAACCGACCCTGGAGGGTAAACAGATTACGAACGGACTTTTTTCAACACCTTCGCAGATTGAGGATTTTAAATTTTGATTGCCTTATTTCTTTATCCTTTCTGTTTAATCAATACCTAATATTATATTTCGTTTTAAATTATTCAATATGCGTTTCCCTACTTCTGCTGCCATGCTAACTAGGCCTAATTTCATACAGGTGTGAAGATTTTATTATTAATTTTTTTTTTTTTTTTTTTTTTTTTTGCTATTTGCTATTTGCTTTACGTCGCACTGACACAGATAGGTCTTATGGCGACGAGGGGATAGGAAAGGCCTAGGAGTTGGAAGGAAGCGGCCGTGGCCTTAATTATGGTACAGCCCCGCATTTGCCTGGTGTGAAAATGGGAAACCACGGAAATCCATCTTCAAGGCTGCCGACAGTGGGCAGGTGTGAAGAGGTTGTGCACGATGGCAGACTGATATACAGTACTTAGGTAAGTTGGAAGGTGTCTGGAAAATATATTCAAGACACCTTAATATAGTATCGTAAGACATGAACAAGAGTTTCACACATGTCAATTATATTCTCGATAGATGCAGGCGACATGATGACAGAGAACTTTAAATCTTCAAAATTTCTTCCTGTAGCTAAGTACCTGATGGTTAACGCTAATCTTTCATTAACAGGGATGAAATCCCTCATGTTTGTGTTCTGCCTTTTTTCGAAGCTGCCTCTGTGGATCAGTGGTAGAGCGTCGGCCTCTGGATCCCAAGATAGCGGGTTCAAACCTGGCAGAGGTAGTCGGATTTTTGAAGGGCGGAAGAAAGTCCATTCGACACTTCATGCCGTACGATGTCGGCATGTAAAAGATCTCTGGTGACACATTTGGTGTTTATCCGACAAAATTCATTAAATCTCAGACATAGACACCCAAGAGAGTTTTGGTTTACTCAGTCTGCCATCTAGTAAAACAGAACGTCGAAACTGACGAGCAAACAGCCAGATGGCGTCAAATCGAAATGTCTGCATACGGTAGCTGAGGCCATATTATTATTATTATTATTATTATTATTATTATTATTATTATTATTATTCTGCTTTCTTGAGAGTGGTTCTACCATCTGTAATAATTTTATGAACATCCTTTCTTTCATTCTGAAAAAAATTGCTAATATGATTTCTGTCAGCAGCCTCAAATGAGAATAATCTTCACGTTTCTTCCACTCTGTCATCCACCGATTTCTTTTTTTTTTCTATTGGCTTTACGTCGCACCGACACAGATACGTCTTATGGCGACGATGGGACAGGGAAGTGCTAGGAGTGGGAAGGAAGCGGACGTGGTCTTAATTAAGATACAGCCCCAGCATTTGCCTAGTGTGAAAATGGGGAAACCACGGAAAACCATCTTAAGCGCTGCCGGCAGTGGGGTTCGAACCCGCTATCTCCCGAATACTGGATACTGGCCGCACTTAAGCGACTGCAGCTATCGAGCTCGGTCCACCGATTTCGCTGAAGTTGACGAATACCTTCCATAGCCATATTTATGGCTACACAACCTTTTTATCGATCGTCCATGGTTTCAAAACACACAACGCTACAAAAATTCACTTGAAAAGACACTATTTCAATAGTCCGAATGGTGGAAACAAACGTACTGAGCACATTTATTGATACAATTATTGACAATAATATTGACCGTGTAGGGTATGGCGATATTGACGGTGATATTGACAGGAGTAAGCGACTGTATTGTCAATAATATTGATCGTGTAAGGGCCGCTTTAGAATTAAAATCAATAAAGTCCACTTTTAAAACAACAATAACAGTCTAAATAATAATACTACGAGTATTATTACTTGCTCTAATAATCAGTGAACTTTTTTGTGATTTTATGCTTAATTTTTGTAAGCAACTGCCTTAATGGAAGGTGGCAGTGGTTTTTTGCCATTTTCTCAAAATGTGCTGGAGTGGACTTTATCCGTTTTGCTTTTAGGCGACTCATATATACTTATTATTTATTAAGAGTCGGTATAAACACAGGCTACACTTATTTTTTGTATTTTTTAATCCAAAGAGTAGCACAGTCCACAGAGTAAGCAAAGTTTGGCCTCAGCATAGCTACATTAAGACTAACTGCAATGGGTACATAAAAGAATCGATATCAACAACATAACAAAATTAAATATATTCACTTACATAAAAATATCCTAATATTTACATTTTATTATTTCCATAAATTTTTATTCCTTGTTCGCAATACCCCCCACAATTCCATTGTGACAGTCATAAAATAAAATTGTTTAGGTCTGACTGAACATTTTGGTGAATACTTTCCTGAGAATATCGACAGCGAGTTATGGATTCGTGAAACTTTTTTGGCGCGGTGAGAGACTTCAGGCTCCCGGATGCTTTTCAAGCAAGGAAAGGATGAAATCACTGAACTGTTCTGCGAAAAAATAATCGAATGCAGTTTCAAGAAAACATCTTTGACAAACTTCTGGTTGCAGAGACAAGTCAAATTTCCAACATCACCTGCTATGCTATAAAGTTCATGATGCCTTTCTGAACATCCTACCCATGTGAGAGTGCCTTTTCATCTATATTGTACCTGAAAAATAATTACCGCAATAAGCTAAATATAGGGCCGGACTTCCGTTTGAAAGTCTCGCCTGGTCATGTGGATATCCAGAAACTCTCAAGATATGCAGGCACATCCTTCCTATTGAAAGAAAATTCATTGATTAATAACAATTTGTGATGATGATCATGATACTTGTTGTTTAAAGGGGCCTAACATCTAGGTCATCGGCCCTAATAACAATTTTGAACTTTATAATTGGCTTTAAGCTTGGAGATAAGAGAGTGTATATTAATACATTTTTCGTTACTTTCAAACCGAGCAAGTTGCCGTGCGGTTAGGATCGCGCAGCTGTGAGTTTGCATTCGGGAGATAGTGAGTTCGAACCCCACTGTCGGCAGCCCTGAATATGGTTTTCGGTGGTTTCCCATTTGCATACGAGGCAAATACTGGGGCTGTAACTTAAGGCCACGGCCATTCCTTCCCACTCCTAGCCCTTTCCTATCCCATAGTCGCCATAAGACCTATTTGTGTCGATGCGACGTAAAGTAAACTGCATTATTTCTAAACATTTTTTAAAAGGTTCGATTGAAACTTTAATGATAAAGCCTGTTAAATGATTTTTACGATACTAAAACACATTATGTTAAACGACAATATTTGAATTGTTTAAATACTTTAAATACTTTGTCACATTCGTAATATTACTATTATTTGTTATGTCCTTAACTTCCAACATTAATTTCGGAAAAAAAATGGCGGGGTTTGAGAATCCCTGGTCTAGAGCATTGGTCCGCAAAGTGAGTGTGTGTGTGTGTGTGTGTGTGTGTGTGTGTGTGTGTGTGTGTGTGTGTGTGTACACGGGGGGGGGGGCAGGGGAGGTGAGAGATGCAAGGAGGCGGGCTATAATCGAAAGTTAAAATTTTAATATTACAAATGTCTCTTATGAACAGATTCTCTGTACAGTGGACCCAGGCAAGAAGTTCTTTCACCGGGCAAGTTGGCCGTGCGGTTAGGGGCGCGCGGCTGTGAGCTTGCATCCGGGAGATAGTGGGTTCGAATCCCGCTGTCGGCAGCCCTGAATAGGGTTTTCCGTGGTTTCCCATTTTCACACCAGGCAAATTCTGGGGCTGTACCTTAATTAAGGCCACGGCCGCTTCCTTCCAACTCCTAGGGCTTTCCTAGGTGAGGTTCTGTGAAGGTAGTTTACCGTGGTTTCCCATTTTCACACCAGGAAAATGCAAGGGCTGTACCTTAAGACCACGGCCGCTGTCTTCCCAATTCTAGCCATTCCACATCCTTCCGTCGCCGTAAACGTTAAATATGTTAATGCGACGTTAAACCACTAGCAAAAATAAAAGGTCTTGTCCGTAAACTCTAATTATTTACTTAGATCTTGAATGTTAAGTTGAACACACAAATTGCCTGATACTTTGCCCTCCATCTAAGAATGGATGGGTACAGCACTTTCCAGTGATCAGTGCCTACCTGGTGTCAATGATCCTTAAAGCGTTACATATTTATGATCTGGCAACATTTAGCCGGTTCCGAGTCCCGTTGGTGGAAACAAATTCACCGTTAGAATGGTGGCCATCAGGATTGGAGAGGTGCTTTCTAATCACTAAATCACTAAATGCGTGTCAAAGCCTGGATACAATTTCAAACCTCAACGCAGTGTTCATATGAGTTAGGGCATATGACGCTGTTGATGGTGATTCGTTTGTCGGATGGAGACGTTAAGCCTTATGCAGAGCCATTGAGTTATTCGACAGGAGAAGGCTATGTGACGACACCGGGTGTAACCCTCTCCCTACATGATCATCATCACCCCCCCCCCCACACACACACACACACACGCGCGCGTACACGCGCAGGTCGCCTATAGACGTCAGCTAGAAATACTTGCACCAAGTCTCGCTACACGACATAATCACAATCAGTGATTATTAAGATGACCATACGACAAGCGGGAATCGCAAAATGACAGTCCACCTCCGTAATGTAACGATTGCGGCTATTTGCTGCTTCCTCGGAGACTTGGGTTCGCTTCCCGGTACTGCCAGAAATGTAAGAAGAATGACAAGAGGGATGGTATGTGTTGAAAAAGGAACATGCAGCTCATCTTCATTGGGGGTGTGCCTGACAAGAGCTGCTCCACCTCGGTACGAGGGCACCAATTTTCATGTTTACAAATTGAAAGGGATGTCGGGACTGTAAAGACAAAATCTAAACTAATAAATGAGAAAAAAAAAATGCATTGAATAGAATATTCATGAGTACCGGATTACAACCACCACTTTGAATCTTGTTTGGGAACTTTCGATACTCATTTACTATTTTTTTTTCTTTTTTCGAATGACCTGTACAGAGTACCGGTTAGTAAGGGCCTAACTAAACCCGTGATTCAGTCGTGCAGTGGAGATGAAGGCGACAAGTTATGAAGTTATAGTGGATCCAGAGATTTTATTCCAGTTTAAATCCAGGTTGAAGTTATCAGCCCACCAAGCTGCATACTAGTTCAGTTACATACGCATGAGAGGAAGTCGCGACAAGAATGCTCAATGGTATGTAATTAAATTACTACACTGACGAGGAGGGAATTCCATACGCTCACGCCAGGCGCCGAGAGGAACAGTCGTACGAGGCGATCGATTCAATGCGTTGTCACTATGTAATGTTCCTAATACAGCTGATATATCTGAGTGTAGGTATCAGTAGACGATGGGATAGGAAATGGCTAGAAGTGGGAAGGACGCGACCGTGGCCATAATTAAGGTACAACCCTGACACTTGCCTGGAGTGAAAATGGGAAACCACGGAAAACAATCTTCAGGACTGCCGACGGTGGGGTTCGAACCCACTATCTACCGAGTGCAAGCTGATACCTACGCGACCTAAACCGCGCAGCTACTTGCTCGGTATATTGTTATTTTATCTGGGGCTGGAATAACACAAGCGAGGAAGGCCTACCTTAAGAAAATACAGTTGTTCACTTCGAACATTGATATAGGAGTTATGTTTGTGAAGACTTCCGTACGGAGTCTGGCATTGTACGGAAGTGAAACAAGCTCAGAAAGAAAGAGAATTGAAGTTTTTGAAAAGTAGTGTAACATAAGAATGTTAAAGGTGAGCTGGGTATATCGAATCACGAATGAAGAGATACTGAATCGAATTGGTGAGAGGAAAACGATGAGATGATGATGATGATGATGATGATGATGATGATGATGATGATGATGATGCTTGTTTAACATCATGTGTGATCGGCCCCTAATGATATGAGATGAGACGAAATGTACTGACAATCAAAATTCCAAAATCCATCCTCTGACCAGAATTCAAAACACGATGATGAAGAATGAATGAATCTTCTTCTTTTTCTACCGCTTTTTCCCACACCTGTGGGGTTGCGGGTGCGAACTGTGTCGCACATGGGGATTTGGCCGTTTTACGCTAAGCCTATACGGAGGGATGTAATGACTATTGCGTGTTATGAACATAAAATAATCAGCGGATCCAACTCACAATAATAAAAGAAAAGAAAATTCCAAAATCCATCGACTGAGTAGAATTCAAAAAGACGACGATGAACAATAATCATGAACTTAAAACAATCAGTGGATCAGACCCTCAATGCCCAACCTTCCCATAAAATAACTTAAAACAACGGCATAAACTTAACAAGAGGCTGCTTCCAAAGCAAAATCCTAAATCGATGATGCTTGTTGTCTAAAGGGGTACAAAATCCAGATCACCGGCCCCTCATAATGGTACTAATCGCTGGTAAAATAGAACCACAGTGTTCCTCATGTAGCACCAATCACAGATAATGTACTACTCACAGGTAACGCAGACCTTATGGTGTTCCTCACATAGTGGTAGCAATCACAGGAGATACCCAGAACCGTGGTGTTCTTCAGAGTGGTACTAATCACAGGCAACGCCCAGACCCATGTATTTCTCACATAACGGTACTAATCACAGGTAACGCAGACACGGGGTGTTCCTCACAATGTGGTACTAATCAAAGGTACTAACGTAAACCCATGGTGTTCCGCATATAGTGGTACTAATCACGGGTACTGTAAACCCATAGTGATCCACCCCCGATGACACTAATCACAGACCCACGGTGTTCCTCGGATAGTGGTACTAATCGCAAGTACAGTCGATCCATGGTGTTCCTCGCGTGATGGTACTAATTACAGGTAATCTCATGGTTCAAAATTCATCATCCCTTGGTCACCCCTTTTAGTCACCTCTTACAACAGACAGGGGCTACCGTGGGTGTATTATTTATCTGTGCCCCCCACCCACAGGGAGTAGAGGAGAACGGTTTAGCGAAATTCGACCAGAAGGAGAGAGAGAGAGCATGAGAGTACACATTTTAGGACACCCAGGGATTGTTCAGTTAGTTTTGAGGGAAGGGTAAGACCAAGGCTTGAATATGACAAACATATCAGAGTAGATGTAGTTACATAGAAAATAAAATATTAGCAAAGAATAGGGTGGCACGGAGAGCTGCATTAAACCAGCCTATAGACTGATTACCCAAACAACAACAAATCCTGCATCAAAAGGTTATGGATAAAGGAAGCTTTCAAATTTCTATGCTGTCTATAAAATCAGTTAGCTCGTTTCTGATTAACTGTTTGTGCAATACGCAGATGTTACATCTGCTGTTGGCGTGTTTTAGGACTAAATCCAAATCGAGCGTTGCAAAGCATGGTATTTTTAAAAGACTCGGCAGCCTTTCAAGCCTTACAACTAAAATCTGAAGTATGAAGTCATCTTCATTCTCAGAAAATGCGCTTATCTCAAACCACATGAGTAATATACGGCATCTGACATCTCATTCATACGGAAGGAAGAGATTTATCATAAGGATGAATCTGTCATGCAGTTCCTTTGGGACATGGTTTTCACTAGCACCGTATACTTGATACATATGTTCGGGCCCAGCACGATCAGACGACGTCAAAGCTCGAGATAGCTCGCGTAAGAGAATATCCAGTTTTCTGCAATTTGCTTGAACCACAGTAGAGGTCGAGGTTTGACAAAATGTGGAACGCACGCTCATTGCCGTAGCCGAAACGTTGTCAAACTTTCAACGCCCCACGGCGCCCAAACCCTTTATTTTCGAATATGGACCACGTTGAAAAGCGATCAATTTGCCGTCTCCAACAGCATACTGTACTAAGCGTTACCTGGGTTATATAATCATCCTTATATGAAGCGGTTTATAACATCGTATTCAGATAGGTCTTATGGTGAAGATGGGATAGAAAAGGTCTAGGACTGGGAAGGGAGCAGCCGTGGCCTTAATTAAATGACGGAAAACCATCTGCAGGGCTGCCGATGCAGGGGCTCGAACCTACCATCTTCCGAATGCAAGCTTACAGCCACGCGGCACGTGCCACGCAGCCAACTCGCTCGGTTAATGAAAAAAAAAATTATCGGCACGACCAGAGAGCGGGTATGTTCAAGGGGTTACAGATAAGTGACAGGTTTATTTCATCTCTAGCCCACACATGACGCCTTAATCAGTATTTAGGCAACCATCCTGGTGTATTTAGCTCGACTAATGGCAACTACTCGAAGGAAGAGGAGATACCAGCACAAGCACAGTTCTGTGAGGTCTGGCACATATCTACACTCTCCGACGCAAAAGAGAAACGGTAGAAAGTTTGCAAGCTCCAAGTACAAGCATGGCATGGCCCAAGGAGACAAGCACCTAATCATAAAGACTCCTTGGGTTGTTAATACACGGTGGTGTACCTGCACTACACTTTGTTGTAAAGGTAAACGGTGCGATTTATATTTTGAATGAATGTAAATTTTAAAGCATTCCCTACAAATTGCTGTAAATTTTAAAGCATTCCCTACAAATTGCTCTAAACGCCCCTTGTCGCATTCCTAACATGACAGAACTCCGCAAGTTTACTGGCAAAGTTATAATGGACAAAGACACACCCATTCATTTTTATTATACTGTAGATTGTTATGCCTTATAATACTCGATTATATACATATGTGCATCACACACGACTTTATTTAGCACGTCACTGCTCTTTATTATGTCATTTGTTTGTAGGATGTAGTGTGCCTACCTCTTACGAAGCTCTTCGCTTTAGTTTCCTTAATCGATTCTCGAAATGACGAAATGCTAGGATACGACAAAGCCATAAATTATTACTTACTCTTACTATTGGTCTACATACCACACTACCAACCACCACAGACACACGCTATAGTGATTACCTACCTCCCTATAGGGTTGGTGTCAGGAAGGGCATGCGGCCGTAAAACAGGGCCAAATCCACATGTGCTACGCAGTTCGCACCCGCGATCCTACAGGTGTGGGAAAAAGCGGTAGCTAAAGAAGAAGAACTCTTACTATTGGTCTACGGCTACCCAATGGTTGGGGTTATGTAGGCCTAACACTAAAAAATCATAATCGTTTGAAGCTAAAACAAAAGTAACTGAAAAAGATATTCAGACTTCACCGACAGGGACGCCGGATTTTGAAAATTAGTGGGGGTGCTTATCAGCTTGCGTTCGGGATATAGTGTCCCACTGTCGACAGCCCTGAAGATGGTTTTCCGTGGTTTTCTATTTTCACATCAGGCAAATGCTAGGGCTGTACCTCAAGATTTCTTCGTTTCCTTCCCACTCCTAGTCCTTTCCTAAACCATCGTCGCTATAAAATCTATATGCATCGGTGCGACGTAATGCAAATCGTAAAAACTCACAGTCCAAAAAGGGGAAGACCCCGGTAGATGTCTAAATGTAACCCCCATGAAAATGCATATATAAAGAATATGAATAGAGAGAAGATTTAATACAATACGTAAGAGGAGACGAGAATCTAATTGTGATTGGACACTGGAATGCAGTGGTAGGCCAAGGAGGAGGTGTTTAGGTGTTTTCGAATGAGCAATACTTGATGGAAATCAAACTATTGTCTTTTTAGACGCTATTTGAACAATAATGAATGAGTACAAACAAAATTCCACATAAACCCACGTACAATCGATATAAAATCCGTATAAAAGGTAAAGATGTGTTTTAATCATGAAAACTGTCTCTAAAATCTTAAGGTAAGAAAACGTAATAGTCTAGCTCTCTCGTAGAATGATACCAAACTGAGTTTTAAAAAGCTAATAAACTCAAATTTGGCGTTTATTATTAGTATAATAATAATAATAATAATAATAATAATAATAATAATAATAATAATAATAATAATAAAAAAGAAACCGTCTTTAGTACAAAATTTAAAAACTTTTCGGAATTTGTAATTCCCACTCATAAAGAGAGTGTTCCTACAAACAGTCGATCGAAAATGTTCTCCACAGTTCCGAGGTTCAATTCACTTTTTGTTTCTTGATTCAGGACATGCACGATTCCACTATCGTTCAATTTTCGTTGTGCCATGCCACTACGCAAGCCGGAAAAAGGAACGTTCTGATGTACGTATAAACGGATATAGTTAAAGCGACCTTTAGCAAACTTAACTACCTCTGGAATCAAT
Organism: Anabrus simplex; assembly: GCF_040414725.1. Lineage (NCBI taxonomy): Eukaryota > Metazoa > Arthropoda > Insecta > Orthoptera > Tettigoniidae > Anabrus > Anabrus simplex. Next base: position 91,674,010 of record NC_090269.1, on the reverse strand, counting down.
TACCCTTTATGAAGTTCTGGATGAATAAAATAAAATAAAATATCCATATAACTCACTAGTGATTAAGAATAAAGAAAACAAAAGTTTCTTAGTGGGCTCCTTAGCTCCCCTCCCCCTTCCCGTTGGTAATGTAGGAGAAAATTACCTTGGTATTGCTAGGGTTAAGAACTATGATGAAAAATTCCCCTCCTTGATTTTCTTCTGTTATATCTTTTTTTTTTTTTTAATCTTTCTCCTCCCTGTTTCGGGGAGTTAAACCGTAGCATCCCCGGAGTCGGCGGTCCTGTTCACAGACATAGAACTTGACATTCTTTGGTGTCAGTCCTGGACCTAAATAAGTAACCAAAGACGACACGTTGAAACGCAGTGGCGAAATATTGAGACTTCGCAGACATAATACTCGGCAATCCTTTGTATCAGCTCTGGACCTGAACAGATAACAAAAGAGACATGTTCAAGCGCAATGCCACTGAAGAAAGGCGTCTGTGAGCGAAATGGTCGTGAGTACGTGCATATATATATATATATATATATATATATATATATATATATATTTTAATAATATATACTAATGGTCACCCAATTTTACTCTTGATTTATCCTAAACCCATTATGTTGTTCTATTTAAGATTCAAATATTCATGAAATTCCACTGATTATCTGGGTCTACATAACCGCTTCTGTGAATTAACTAAGCGCCTCCCCAATCGTCTCTTTGGAATTAGTTCCACACCTCTTAATCATTACAATTCTATTCTACTCTACTCCTCTTACCACGGTCGAGTCCAGTATTCTCCTACGTAATCTATCTCCATTCGCCTCACATGACCTCAATTCCGAAGCTGGTTTATAGGTACAGCTTCATCCATTAAGTCTATTTTCAACTGATTAGCCTCTGTCTCCTCATTTCGAGTATCCTTCTGCCATTGTTCCCGCCTTCTTATACCTGCTATCATTCTCACTACCTTGGATCCTACATCAGCTCGGATGTCGAAACGCTTCTTGATACTCGAGCACGAATAAACACAGCCTGCTTGAAATGGCGCCAAGTCACCGGAGTCTCCGTGACAAACTACCCGATCATCTCCAGGGGAAAGTGTAACGTGTATGCATAAGTTTTTGTCGGTTTTTGTGGTAAAGAAAATACGTAATTTTCAAGGAAAATTCAATTTTTTGTGCATTCAAAATATTGGGCCATCAGCTTCTACATACTTCGCACATCTTTCAGGTAAGTTATGAAAACCATGCCAGAAAAACTGCTTGTCTCTTGCGGCAAACCATTCGTCGATCCATTTTCCAACTTCTTCGAAATTGCTGAAGTGCTGCTCTGCGAGCGCGTGCCCCATTGATGCGAAGAGGAGATAGATGGCTCCAGGTCGGGGCAGTACGGCAGGTGCGGAAGGATGTCCCATCCAAGCAATTTCAGTGTCTTTTACTGGTTTTGCTGTGTGAGACGGCACATTGTCGTGTAACAAAACCACTTTGCCATGTCTTCTGGCCCATTTCGGTCGTCTTTCGATCAATGCGTGATTGAAATTAATAATTTGTTGGCGATAACGTTGTGCATTAACGGTTTCGCCGGGCTTCAAGAGTTCATAATACACAATACCGTACCACTCTGGTTCCACCAGACACAAAGCAAGGTCTTCTTGCCGAAGCGATTTGGCGAAACCATGTCTCACATGTTCTAATCGATGGAGCGTGTTCATCATATGTTACCAACAAACGATGACTTTCAACAGCCTTTTTTTTTTTCTTTTGCTTAACTAAGAAAAGCAATGCGAACCGCAAATGTTCTTTTTAAGGCATAAACGTCGACATGATCACCGAACAATACAATACCGATGCTAGTGTTTGGCGGACTCAACTTGTGTGTGTTAGTAAATTAATGTCAGACGAACAAACTGACGTATGTGTAAAATTTATACGCTGTATACTGCTCGCTGGCGCCATCTTTTAGTGAAACCGGAAAAGACTTATGCATAGACCTGGTATGAATCCATAGTTTGACTGTTGCACTGTATGGTTCAGAATGCTGGCCAGCTCAACAAGACACAAGCAAGCCCACCAGCGAGAATCTCGCCTCAGATGGTATATGGTATGGACGTCATGAGAGACGATCAGTTATTTAAGACAGCTGTCCGGTACAACCAAGGGGGAAATCGAACACGCGGCTGTCCCAAGAAACTGTGGTTGGATCATCTGAAGGAAGATATTAAGATCGTAGATGTCAGACCTGATGATGCGCTATTACATTTCCACTCAATTGAATCACTCCCTGCTAATCTTTATCTTTCAGCAAGACCCATGTAAATCAGGAACAATGCGGGTGAAAGATCACGGAATCCTTTGTGTATTTATTTATTTATTTATTTTTTGCTATTTGTTTTACGTCGCACCGACACAGATATGTCTTATGGCGACGATGGGATGGGAAAGGCCTAGGAAGTGGAAGGAAGCGGCCGTGGCCTTAATTAAGGTACAGCCCCGGCATTTGCCTGGTGTGAAAATGGGAAACCACGGAAAACCACCCTCAGGGCTGCCGACAGTGGGGCTCGAACCCACGATCTCCCGATTACTGGATACTGACCGCACTTAAGCATTTACCATGTCAAAAATTTTCGAATACAGGACATTCTTTCAGAAAATACCGAACGTTTGATTTTGAAAAAGCAGGACGAATTATTTATTTCAATATTTTAAAAGATAAAAACAATTTACCTTAACCCTTAAACGGCGTTGTCATATTTTTTTATGATACTCGTAAATGGTGTCGCTGGACCGCAATTGATACATACTTTAGATATGACTGTGATAAATATGTTATTTCATTATCACACTAGCTGATGTACCCGTGCTTCACTACGGAAATCTACATTCTAAACAGGATTCTAGGTGAAGTAGTGTACACGTTGTGAATAAGATTGTATTAAATTGCATGCCGTTGCAAAGTTTGGGCTGGGAAGAATTGAGAGAAAGAAGACGACTTCACATGAGAAAGACGAATAAGTTTGAGAGGCGTCTTTAAGAGTAGGAAAGATCACAATATGAAGATAAAGTTGGAATTCAAGAGGACAAATTCGGGCAAATACTCCTTTATAGGAAGGGGAGATAGGGACTGGAATAACTTACCAAGGAAGATGTTCAATAAATTTCCAATTTCTTTGAAATCATTTAAGAAAAGGCTAGGAAAACAACAGATAGGGAATCTGTCACCTGTGCGACTGCCCTAAATGCAGATCAGTATTGACTGATTGACTGATTGATTGATCCTCTTAGTGTTATCCAAGAAACACGACGAAGAGGTCACCTTACGTCTGATCAGAATTCAGTTGGGCAGTTCTCATTATAATGGCAGACATTCACTCTCCACCTGCCTTTTCAAATCCTCAAAAAAGCTGTCTCTGTGGTTTTCCCAAAGTCTTAAAGGACCTGTCAACTGACAGAACACCAACATGACAGTAATATTAAGGCAGTGAAATAAAGCAGTTTTTAATACGTATCTGCGCAAGGACAAATTCAAAGGAAATTAATAATTAATATTAATGTTTTAATACTGAAGTATATTATAATGCATGCATGTACTTATTTTAATATGTCTAAATAAACTACGTTTCACTCCCATTTCTAGATGGAATTAAAATGAACTGATTTTCTGCACTACCTGATCTAGCTACAGTAGACAAACAATCCTCTTTCAAATCCACCCCCAAAATATTCATATACCTTGTGACTTGTTGATCGTAACTGGAAACTGCAACTAAGAAATATCGCGGCAGAAATGTTTACTAACAGCAGTATAAAAAAACAATTCCACGAAAACAAAATATTACAAGAAATGTCACAACAACAAAAAAAGAAAAGAAAATTCATCATTAAAACAAGAAACTGTAGTCATTTGAAGGAAAAAGGCAAACTGAGGGAATCACGGGAATGCGAATTATATGAGCCGATTGGCCAGCGCTGGGCGGCAGCCGGTGAGAATAGTAGCTTTTAGGGCTCTCTAAAGACTTTAGTAGCTTTGGTGACGTCGTTTATTTGCACCTTGACCTGTAACGTAGTCACATTGTACAGATTTGTAAGGTTGACATTTCTCAGTAAAATAATTCGAATTCCAACCATCATTTTAAACCAATGTGTGGGGAGTCCAGAGGAATTAAGAGAATTCAGAACCTCCTGTGGGTAATGAACTATGTTTTCTATATTTGTGACGGTATCTATTGAAGAATATATTTTATTAACAGGTATTTTTTAAGATTTCATTGTTGATGTGGGCCACAGAAGAATTTCTTGCCGATACGATGGTTTTCGCACAACCTAGTATGATCTTTTTCAGTTAGCCTTTCTATTTTTGGATAGATTTTAAATATGAACTCATTCAGGGTTGTTAAGATGTTCCGTAACTCATTGTCCATGTAACAACTTACTTGAAAAACTGGTGTCTCCTCATGGCAAATGAGCTCTCATATTTGTTCTTTAAGTAGTATTCCGAATTAAACTCTACACTGGAGAGGATTTTAAACATGCCTTGATTTATGTCTGCTCGAGTTATTTTGGGGATTACAGGGAGTGTCTGTCGAAAGTACCCAGCAAAGGCAAAAGTGACACCACTCATTGTGTTCTCCGAATTTCGAGGTCTTTAAGTCCTGTCTACAGCTTCAATATGCAATTTATGGCTCATTATGCAATCATCCCACAGTATTAAAACAACTTTCTGAGGAACTTTACCTAAGGGTCCATTTTTGCGAATTGTGCATACATTCTTGCTGAAGTGAAACATTTAAAGAGAGTTAGAAGGTAGAATGGGCCGCATTGACTACTGTTCTCGATTTTTTCTTTTCTTTTTTGCTAGTGGTTTAACGTCGCGACACAAGGATGGGAAAGGGCTACGACTGGGAAGGAAGTGGCCGTGGCCTTAATTAAGGCACAGTCCCAGCATTTACCTGGTGTGAAAATGAGAAACCATGAAAGACCATCTTAAGGGCTACTGACGGATGGGGTTCGAACCAACCATATCCCGAACGCAAGCTCACAGCAACGCGACTCTAACTACACGGTCAACTCGCTGACTGTGTTCTCCGATTAAATGGTGCAGGTTCCGCCATTTTGTGGCTTATTTTATTCGTTCGAAGTGAGGACATCAGACTCGAACCCTTAAAAGCCTACGCCAAAACACAGAAAAACCTTCATTTCTCGAAAATTATTGGGGTTAGGACGAAAATTCATATAAACTTTTTTCTGGGAAATTTTAAGTACACTTCGTGCGCTCCACTGCTCAATAGAGCTAACTGTTTAGACAGCGTATTCAATTTTAACGGGTGCAGGCGTACGTTTTCCTCTGACTTCCTTCCCTTTTTATTTTTGCTACATGGCCCACTTGAAATATAGCGTGATAGTAAGGTAAGGGTGTATTCTGCCCGAAGGCAGGTCCGAACCTCCGTAGAGGTGTACCTGAGCCGAAGTTTACGTACGGTAGGGTGGCCAGTTCCTTTCCGCTCCTCCATTTCCTTACCCCCACCAACAGCGCGTGGCAACGCATCCAAATCTTGACCACGCCCAATGCTGCTTAACTTCGGAGATCTCACGGAATCCGGTGTTTCAACACAGCTACGGCCGCGGTAGTAAGTATCCTATATTTTAACCGAAGGTACCGGATGTAAGCTTGCTAAATTTGAACTCCATCATTAAGCCGTTTTACGTGGAAAAAAAAAAAAAAGGCAGGCGAACATACAAACATTCAGATGTATTATTGCTGCCAGTGATTCTTCAGTCACGGTTGTTGCGGGAACCCTTTGATATTTCCGGATGATACATAGCCTATGTTCACCGGAATTATATTATCTTTCAAATGGCGAAAGAAATTTCAAAATCGGTCCAGTAGTTTCTGAGATAAACTCACAGTCTCTCACAGCATCACTGCGAGTGGCGCATGGCTTTTTGTCTAATGCCTACACACATGAAACCCTTTAATACCTCCAATATTACTCGTTGGATTTGCAAAATACGGACATCACTGAACTTGTCGCTCGATTCTTAGGTGTTCTATTGGGTAAAATGAGTATAGTCCCATTTAAAAAAAAGAGAATTTGCTACCGGTTTCTTGGTGATTACGTACGTGATGGAGACTAATCAGACAGTGTTTTATGAGCCACTTAATACAATTAAAGAATTTAAAAAAGAATGTCTTTTTTTTTTTTTTTTTTTTTTTTTTTTTTGCTATTTGGTTTACGTCGCACCGACGCAGATAGGTCTTATGGCGACGATAGGACAGGGAAAGGGCTAGGAGTGGGAAGGAAGCGTCCGTGGCCTTAATTAAGGTACAGCCCCAGCATTTGCCTGGTGTGAAAATTGGAAACCACGGAAAACCATCTCCAGGGCTGCCGACAGTGGGGTTCGAACCCACTATCTCCCGAATACTGGATACTGGCTTCACTTGAGCGACTGCAGCTATCGAGCTCGGTGTCTATATCTTTAACGGATCAGAAGATATGAGGTGGACAACTTAGTTTTTCACAATTCGCTATACGTCGCACCGACGCAGATTGGTCTTATGGCGACGATGCGATAGGAAAGGGCTAGGAATGGTGGTGGTGGTGGTGGTGGTGGTGGTGGTGGTGGTGGTGGAGGAGATTACTGAAATAAAAAAGGAAGTACAACTAGGCAACCATCCTCTATATGACACTAATCAGAGAGAAAAAACTGCAACGGATCCGACACTTCGAAAAATGAAGGTATCTGCCAAAGAAAGACAAGGGCCATGAAGGGCGTGAAAATGAAAGACACCCTAGACCTCGGAAACCTAATAGAGTCGAGGTCGGAAAAGAACAAAAGTTGACCAAGGAAGATCGGATAGGATAGATGAAAGTGAGGAGTCTGGCACAAGTGGAAGTACTGCAAGGACTCAGCTAAGGGTCTCGTGGCCACCAACACACGCTCCCAAGTTAAGAGCCCGTGAGGCCCCTTTTAGTCGCCTCTTACGACAGGCAAAGGATATCTTGAGTGTTGTTCTACCGCCCCCACCCACACCGGGAAAAGGGCTAGGAATGGGAAGGAAGCCGCCGTAACCTTAATTAAGGTACAGCCTCAGCATTTGCCTGGTGTGGGAAATTGGGAAACCACGGAAAACCATCTTCAGGGCTGCCGACAGTGGGGTTTGAACCCACTATCTCCCGGATGCAAGCTCACAGCTGCGCGCCCCTAATCGCACGGCCAACTCGCCCGGTTGGACAACTTAGCTGAATAACCTTGTATATCGTTTGCCAAGAATTGTAGTCAAGGTGACAGTTACCGCACTGTCCCTTGTGTTATCTCTTGAAAAACGAAATCGTACTTTAAAACTGTACCTCCCCGTATATACATTTCAAATTAATTGTTGCGATTTCGCAGCAGACGACCCACTGGAGGCCGTCGGACTAACCTTTCTTCCCGGAATCGTCTCGTCTCAACGTGGTAATACAAATCATTATGTTTCATGGTACATAACCTCTGATTGTGAAATTTGAGATTAAACAGTGCCCTCGGCAGTGTTTAAACATGGCCTGTTGAACATTGGCTTTAGATATATCTAAGTGATAAATAACGTCTTTGTAATGCGGCAACCTTACCTAAGACATTGTTTAACCGTAAACATCTTCCAAATACCATTTCTGCAATCAGCCCATTGCAACTAGGAGATATCCCAGAGGCAATGCTTATCTACAGCAGAATAGGCACGAAGTAAAAATAAAACAAATTACAAAACTACAACAAATACAACAAACAATTCCATGAAACAAATATTACAAGAAATTTCAGATAAAAGGAAAAAGAAAGAAAAGGAAATGTATTATAACAAGAAATAAAAAACACATCAATTAAAAGTGGCATACGACATTCTGATCGAACGTTCAGTTCCGAAACTATAAGCCCGCATGTCAGCACATACTTTCCTTACACTAAGGCTAGAATGTACGCAGCCTGAGCTTACAGTCCAAATCTAGGTGAATTAGGCCACTAAAGTAATTAATTATATTCAATTTTAACATTAAGTATTTGTACATACAATTTACATCCATGTCAACTGTTATATAACTAAACACGCTGCAGAGATTTTTTTAAATATTAGTATAATAACGGTGAGGAATGCGCAATGTGTCTTACAGAATAATATTCTAAAATTGCATGTGAAGTGCGTATATCGACCCAGTAGCGGCGCTAAGAAGCCCTTCCCCGACTCCAATAACTGAAAATGGCCCCCTTGTTTCCTGAGAAGGAAAGTTACATGTTTATTTCGTAGTACAGAGTTGTATATTATTACCAGGGTTAGGATTTTTAGGTGCGAATTTCATACGACAAAGGATGGAAAAGGTGCTAAAAATAAGGTTAAGAAAGGGGCAAAATGTGCGGTTTTACTCAACTAATTCCAAATATCTTCTATCCTAGGTTATTGGGTTACAAACAAATACATCAAATTATCACTAACCAAAAATAGGAAAATACAGGAAGCTGTTGTATTTCAAGACAATGCTAAAGCTTCTTTCAACATCCACGGAAACCAGTGGGGGTAAACTTCGTATTCACTCGGAATGGTAACTCTCCAGATGTGGCAAATTCCTCAACATCCAGATTCTTCTGAAGACTATACTCAAGTTTGTCTTTGGCAAAGCCCTCTAATACCTCACTTAAGTGAAAATATCAACATTTTTCCTTTTTGAGACCTTGTTCTTCCAATTGTTTAACAGCTGCACTCAGGTACTAGTAACCATGGACACAAAATAGTTCTGTCTGCAAATTATGTATTTTTTCCGGTAGCAGAAGTTGTTGGACCTTGGAAATTACACCTGCATCGGCTGGACCCAACGAAAAACTCAAAATCTTGTCACAATTCTCACACAAAATAGCAGCACACTGAATCCACGATCCCCAGCGAGTAATAACTGGAAAATTTACAAGGGGCAGGCCAGTGATTTCCTCGTAGGCAACAACATGACTCGGACCTCTTTGTAAACTTTAAAAGGAATCCTCTGAAAGCTGGGCGGTTTATCTTACTGAGTGCAATTCCCACTTACGTAAGAGCAATATTCAATGTTGATCAAGAGCGATGTTGAACAATGTTGAATTCCTTCAAATTTTGAATTTTCGAGGAACACTGTTCAAATGCATTTCGCAATCAAGTTTGTCGCGAGTTATTTGTTTGGAGAGTCTTATTCTTTTGATGCTTAGAACTGGAAACGTGTTGTCTGATGCGGTCTCGCTGGTGTTTTTCATCTAACAAAATTCCTGAATCGCAAATACACTGACTGACAGAGCAAATGCAACACCAAGAAGGAGTGGTCAGAACTTTATGCCAATTGCAGGGTAGACTGACGTCACTGAGGTATGCTCATGATGTGAAATGCGCCGCTGTGCTGCGCACGTAGCGAACGATAAATGGGACACGGCGTTGGCGAATGGCCCACTTCGTACCGTGATTTCTCAGCCGACAGTCATTGTAGAACGTGTTGTCGTGTGCCACAGGACACGTGTATAGCTAAGAATGCCAGGCCGCCGTCAACGGAAGCATTTCCAGCAGACAGAGGACTTTACGAGGGGTATGGTGATCGGGCTGAGAAGGGCAGGTTGGTCGCTTCGTCAAATCGCAGCCGATACCCATAGGGATGTGTCCACGGTGCAGCGCCTGTGGCGAAGATGGTTGGCGCAGGGACATGTGGCACGTGCGAGGGGTCCAGGCGCAGCCCGAGTGACGTCAGCACGCGAGGATCGGCGCATCCGCCGCCAAGCGGTGGCAGCCCCGCACGCAACGTCAACCGCCATTCTTCAGCATGTGCAAGACACCCTGGCTGTTCCAATATCGACCAGAACAATTTCCCGTCGATTGGTTGAAGGAGGCCTGCACTCCCGGCGTCCGCTCAGAAGACTACCATTGACTCCACAGCATAGACGTGCACGCCTGGCATGGTGCCGGGCTAGAGCGACTTGGATGAGGGAATGGCGGAACGTCGTGTTCTCCGATTAGTCACGCTTCTGTTCTGTCAGTGATAGTCACCGCAGACGAGTGTGGCGTCGGCGTGGAGAAAGGTCAAATCCCGCAGTAACTGTGGAGCGCCCTACCGCTAGACAACGCGGCATCATGGTTTGGGGCGCTATTGCGTATGATTCCACGTCACCTCTAGTGCGTATTCAAGGCACGTTAAATGCCCACAGCTACGTGCAGCATGTGCTGCGGCCGGTGGCACTCCCGTAGGTTCAGGGGCTGCCCAATGCTCTGTTTCAGCAGGATAATGCCCGCCCACACACTGCTCGCATCTCCCAACAGGCTCTACGAGGTGTACAGATGCTTCCGTGGCCAGCGTACTCTCCGGATCTCTCACCAATCGAACACGTGTGGGATCTCATTGGACGCCGTTTGCAAACTCTGCCCCAGCCTCGTACGGACGACCAACTGTGGCAAATGGTTGACAGAGAATGGAGAACCATCCCTCAGGACACCATCCGCACTCTTATTGACTCTGTACCTCGACGTGTTTCTGCGTGCATCGCCGCTCGCGGTGGTCCTACATCCTAACGAGTCAATGCCGTGCGCATTGTGTAACCTGCATATCGGTTTGAAATAAACATCAATTATTCGTCCGTGCCGTCTCTGTTTTTTCCCCAACTTTCATCCCTTTCGAACCACTCCTTCTTGGTGTTGCATTTGCTCTGTCAGTCAGTGTACTACACAGTATGACGGTTCCATCTGTTTCTATCGAATCTTGTTTGAATTCTTGAGACAGAGAAAAATTCGGTCCCTGGACACCTTTGACATGGCAAAATTTAGTAACACACTCATTTTGCACTTGCGATCAACAGACTACTGATTCAGATGAAATTAAGATGAAAGTGAGAGAACGAGGATTTGAGTATACACAATATTAATTTTCCATTGTTGCAGGTGTTCATGGTATGAAATCCACATTTCCATTGTAGCGAATTATTTGTTTCGGAAGTGAGAGAAAGACGATTTGAGCATGCACAATATTATTTTCCACTGTTGCAGGTGTGCTTTCAGTCCCGCGTTTACTGGAAGTAAAATGGAATGAAACTCACAAGTCATATCTCTGTGTTTTCCAAATTCGTACGTTCCTCGTCGCCAGATGTTTCATTCCAGGCTTGTGTCTATGTCATACAATGTCAATGTCATATATTACGTAAACACGTTATGGAACCGCTTAGACTGATTCTGATGGTTCGGTCAGCTCCCGCTTCAAACGCTAGCGTTGTGCCACGTCCTAGGAGCCATCTGGTGGCGAATGAACGTATAATTTCCACTTCTATTATAACGTCTAAATTCAAAGTCATTGTTTAAGAAGCCTTTCTCGTGGACCGTCGAGATTTCTTCTGAGGACGCAGAGCACAGTTCTCTGCGAAACGTAAAGAATTTCACCTTATTTTCTTGACACGGCAAAAGCCCAAAAGCCTATAGAGTAACATGCCAAACTATTATTATTATTATTATTATTATTATTATTATTATTATTATTATTGCTTTCATTAATTGAAGACATCAGTAGCGACGATTGGGAATAAGAAGTGGAGGGGGACGAAAATGCACAGAAAAAAAATACGCGGGTCTGGGAGATATAGGGAGGGGTGTAAACAACAACATTGAACAAAACAGCCATACAATGGTAAGTTTTTAATGCTGTCTGAGCGAATACTTGTCTATACAATAAAACTTTCACCAAAGGAACAATAATTACGCTTGTATTACAATTGAAGTACGGCGTGATTATACAAATTAAAAGTCATTCAGTGTTTAACTAATCTAACAAAATAACAAACACTAGGTAGAAATGAACAAACATATTGACTGCGTGAGACTGACAGACTGACGAATGTGCGCGGCAAACGGGAGCCTTGGCAAAAATATACCTCTCCTACCCTTCGTCGCAGAACAAGCTATACTTTGGTCCGGGGATCTCCACTACTTGCTGTGGCGACATTTTGTGCGTATTTCCGCTAATTATTTTTCTCAATAATTAAGGAAATTAAAGGAAAGAATGAGCTGAAAAGACGACAAGGCTTGAACATTTTATATAATTCCTAGTTTCAAGAGGCTAAAATGTAATATTTTCTCCACAAAGTGCGGTGCAATTGACCCCCCCCCCCCCCCCAATCGCAGCTACTGGCTATGTGCTTCGACACTAGCTGCAATATGCTCACACGCCCGCCATTCTACTCGCCGGCGAATCGAGTCTTTATTAATGTATCCACGTATCTAGAGTGGATGTGGCAGGTGAGAACGCTGATCTCACTGTGAAAGCTCGTCCCGCCAGCGGATGCGATACCAGTCATGCGCTCAAGAAGAGCAACTTGAAACACAGTTCACAATACAAATAAGAAGAAAGGCGCCATTTGAGGATATGACGACACAGAACCAGCTTTACTTTGGACTCGCCGTTATTTGCTCGAGGGTTCGTAGATAACAAGGTTAACAGTTTAGGTGGATAAGGTACTGTGATAGTAACACGATGTAAGACAGACAAGAATGGGGACAAAACTCTCTACCCAAGAACAGTGTTACAAATACGTCTACTGTATAGCGACAGGCTCAAGAATGAATTCTTCACAATTCCAAATAATTATGATTAATATTGCTATTTATTTTACGTCGCACAGATGCAGAGAGGTCTTGTGCCGACGATGGTATAGGAAATGGTTAGGAGTCAATTAAGGTACAGCGAAAGCATTTGCCTGGTGTATAAATGGGAAACCAGCGAGCGAGTTGGCTGTACAGTTAGGGTCGCGTAGCTGTGAACTTGCATTCGGTAGGTTCGAATCCCACCGTTGGCAGCCCTGAAGATGCTGGGACTGTACCTTAACGTCACGGCCACAATATTCCCAATACTAACCTTTTTCTATCTTTTAGTCGCCGAAAATCTTCGAGGTGTCTGTACGACGTTACACCACCAGCAAAAAACCCACGGAAAACCATCTTCAGGGTTGCCGATAGTAGGGTTTGAACCGAATGTACGCTCACAGCTAAGTGACCTAAACCGCATTGCCAACTAGCATAGTAATATCATCATCATCATCATTATCATCATCATCATCATCATCATCAGTGCCTTTGCTGCCAAGACCTAGTGTTTACAGTACGCTATGTTTTCTGATATGGGCTAAAACAAATTTGTTACTTTAAATGACCCGTCAAACAACAAATACTACTACTACTACTACTACTACTAAATGTTTTCATTCCTCTTCTGAAGGGGGCAGACGGGCCTCCTAGACGGTGACGCCGTCTCTCATGCCAGGAGATTAGTATCGGAGAAGGTGAGAGGGTCGGCAGCCGTGGCCTAGGCCTATACTAGCAACTGTCCCGGCATTCGCCTCAGTGCAGGAGAATGGACAACCACGGATAACCATTCTCAGGACAGCCGACAGTGGGGACCAGCCCCTGTCTGTCTCCCGAATACATAGGCGTAGTGCCACGGTAGAGCCGTGGCCACCTTTCCTCTGCTCGGTTGGCGGGTCGGAATGCAGAGCTGTCGGACCACGGATCAGCCCTGTCCACTTGTGGGCCGAAACCCACTCTGCATCTGCCGACTTCCCGTCACAATAATGAGCAAAGTGGCTGTGCGTGTTAAAGCGCTACGGCTATAGAGCCAAGCTCTGTAGACGCATGAGTCACCCCACCGTCGGTTGTCCTGAGAATGGTTTTCTGTGGTATCCTATTTTCTCTTCCAGGCGGGACGGCTCCTATTAACATGCCACAGCCGATTCCTTCCACCACCTTACCCAATCCCATTCACCATCCTTCATTTCATCTTTGGGGTACACGAAAGGAACCTCCACGAAGATTGCAATTATGGCAAAAAAAGAGATTTAAATAGCAATCGGGTGTACCCTGGGCAACGTCAGACATTATTACGAAATGTGCTGACGGCTGATCCGTTCACACCAGAAACATCATCTTCACGGTCCTTTTCAGGACCACAGTTAACAATTATTTCTATTAACATTGAAGGTATATCTTCAACAAAAGAGGAACTGTTACAAAATCTATGCAGTCAACACAATTGCCACATACTGTGCATACAGGAGACACACAGAAGTAGTGAAATGCGTAGACCAAAAATTAATTGAATGCGTCTAGCTGTTGAACGGCCACACCAAAAGTACGGGAGTGCCATATTTGTCCGACCTGATATTCAGCTTCAGTCCACAGACTTCACGGAGGAAAATGATATTGAAGTCCTCACTATAGAAGTAGGTAGCTGCACCATCTCCTCTCTGTATAAGCCACCTGGAGTTGAATTTACTGTTAGTAATCCTTCCAATTTTCAGAATCAACACACGAAAATAGTAATTGGGGATTTAATTGCCATAGTAATGTGTGGGGTTATGAATACGAAGATGAGAGTGGTATAGCAGTGCAAGAATGGGCAGAAGCAAACTACCTAACTCTCATTCATGATGCTAAACTACCAGCTTCATTTAACAGTGGCAGATTGAGACGAGGATATAACCCTGATCTGATTTTCAGCAGTAATAATATTAGCCAACAATGTGTAAAGTATGTCTGCAACCCAATACCTAACACGCAGCATAGACCAATAATGTGCCAGATTTATGCAGCAGTCAGACCACAGAGTGTCCCATTCCGAACGAGGTATAACTTCAAAAAGGCAAACTGGTCAAAGTTTGCAGAGCTGTTAGATGCTGAAGTGTCCATCATCCAGCCAACACCAGAGTGTTACGATACTTTTGTTGATGCCGTAAAGAAATGCTCCAGAAAGTCCATACCTAGAGGCTGTCGGACGTGGTATGTCCCTGGCCTTACCTCAGACCTTGTTGCCCAGCTTACGGAATATGCAACTTTGTTTGAAGAAAATCCCCTAGGAGAAAAGACAGTGGAAGTTGGGAACAATCTCATGTCATCATTGACAACATCAAAACGGAATCAGTGGATGAAAACTATTGAAAGTATAGATCTTACGAGAGATAGCCATAAAGCCTGGAGATTATTGAAACACCTTAACAATGATCCAACGAAGACTACCCAACATTTCAATGTCACTGCAAATCAGATAGCACACCAACGGCTCTTAAATGGGAAAGCAACCAATACAATCCGAAGGCCAAAAATACAGAGGAAGATTCAAGAAGAAAGAAGTGACCTCACTGTCCCCTTCACCATGTTGGAGTTGGAAAAAGTCATCAAAGAATGTAAAAATGGAAAATCAGCGGGTCTAGATAACATTCGAGTAGAACAGATAAAGAAATTTGGGCCTAAAACCAAAGAATGGGTTCTGCAACTCTTCAATAGATGTGTGAGCAGAGGTCAGATACCAAAGACAAGGCGAAAAAGTAGAGTAATTGCTTTGCTCAAACCTGGCAAGGAAGGAAATCATCCTAAAGACTTCAGACCTGTTACCCTTTTGTGTCATCTATATGAATTACTGGAAAGGATGATCCTAAATCGCATTCATCCCATGATTGACCCTCTCCTCATACCACAAGCTGGATTTCGTCCGGGTAAGAGCTGCACTGAACAACTACTGAATCTTACACAATTCGTTAAGGATGGCTTTGAAAGGCACAAGATGACAGGTGTAGTCTTTGTAGATTTGACTGCAGCGTATGACACCGTCAACCATCAACTTCTGTTAGTTAAAATCTACAATCTGACCAAGGATATTAATATAACCAGATTTATCGCAACCCTTCTTCAGAACCGTAGATTTTTTTGTGGACTTCCAAGGACAGCGCAGTCGGTGGAGGACACAAAGAAACGGTTTACCTCAAGGAATTGTGCTGGCACCAATCCTCTTTAATATATACACGAATGACCAGCCGGAAGCTCCAAATAGCAGACGTTTCTTGTATGCTGATGATCTTGCTCTGGCAACACAATGTACAGACTTTGAGACAGTGGAAAGGAATCTAACCATCGCCCTCGAAAGTTTGTCATCCTATTACAAGGCAAACCAGTTAAGGACTAACCCTATGAAAACACAAGTTTGTGCCTTTCATCTGAAAAATAGTGAAGCTCATCGTAAGCTGCATATAGAGTGGTCAGGTGTTTAGTTACAATACTGTGAAACTCCAAAATACCTAGGAGTGACGCTTGATAGAGCTCTTACATTCAAGATACACTGCATGAACACTAAACTTAAAGTTTCCACCAGGAATCATCTTCTACGTAAATTATCTGGATCAGAATGGGGCAGTCAACCAAAAACTATTCGTGCTTCCGCCATGGCACTACGTTATTCTGCAGCGGAATATGCCTGCCCTGTTTGGTACAATTCATCTCTTGCCAGACAGGTAGACATAGCACTTAATGAGACCTGCAGACTTGTTACAGGTTGTCTAAAGTCTACTCCAACTGAAAAACTCTATCGTTTTGCAGGGATAGCACCACCCGGTGTGCGAAGAGAAGTAGCTGCAAATAAGGAAAGGACAAAGGTTAAGCACGAAAGTACTCATCTACTGAATGGACATAAGCTTCCAGTACAGAGACTGAAATCTAGGAAGAGCTTCCTACGAACATCTCAGGAACTTATAGTACCAGCTGAGAAGGCAAGGATACAGCTATGGAAGACGAAGATCCCCAAGGCTCTGAGCAGATGGCGGTTGAGGAACGTTTGCCACCCGGTTGCAATGAGAGCTGGACAATCTGGAAATCTCTCAATAGGTTGAGATCAGGAGTGGGAAGGTCCAAAGTTAATTTGGCAAGATGGGGCTTCATCAATGGCGACAACACCAAGTGTGACTGCGGAGAAGATCAAACCATCCAGCATATGCTTCAGTGTCCGCTGTGTCCATCTTTGTGTACGCAAGATGACCTGCATCGAGCTACGAAGAGAGGACTCGAAGTAGCGTTGTTTTGGTCCAAGATTATCTAAATGTTACTTGAAATTATTGTAACTGTTTTCTTTTTTGATGTATCTGACACGAAAATAATAATAATAATTTCATCTTCAGTAGCTCTTCAACTGAGCTTGGCGTACGGAAGGGCAGGAGGTAGCAAAAACGTGCCAAATACATTAATCTCACCTCATCCCCGACCCCGTATAAAAAACGGGATAAGGGGTAGATATCAAATTGACCTATCTCAGTGGCTGAGATATGAGGAATGCTAGTAATGTCATTCCTTATGCAGCTAGTCTCTGTTATGAAGGGTGTGAAAATGTCGCTTATAGGGTCGGCCGATGCGTGCATTTCCGTGGGCTTGGAAGACCGATATGTAATAGCAACGTCTGGGTCCGCGAGGAAAGCAACGGGAAACTACCACACTAATTTCCCTATCACGCTCCTTCAGTGAAGCTTAAACTATCTATGAAAGCTGAGGGCGAGGCTGTTGAACATACAACCAGCATTCGGACTGAATACCATACATACATACATACATACATACATACATACATACATACATACATACATACACATACACGCATTGTTTTCGACGTTCATTAAATATTTTTTATTTGTGGTTGTATTAAATATTGCCGGGGTTTTTGGCTTCTTCTCTAGGAAGCGCTCACTTAGGAATATGTACAAGGAAAACGACTTGTCTGATTCTAATGAAATTTTTATATGTTATAACCACATGTATTTGTAGTGTAATACTTAAATTACAACTTTTTTCAACGATCCTGAAAAAAGTTCTTATCATTTTTCTAAAGCAACTCTTTCTCAGCCCAGGATAAACGTACAGCAGCAAACTTGGGCTTGTTTTGAAGCACTCGGTCATGGTTATCAGAAACTACAACAACTGTAACCGTACGGTGTGGTAGCGAATTTATAAAGAGTAATATTCAAAGGAGGTTTTGTGTACGTCGGACCGTGCGATTAACAGCAGGCCGGGTGGTGAAATCGGGCGCAGTGTTGCCGCGTTCAGTAGTATTCACGCGCGCAACGAACACAGCTTTTCGTTTACTTTCAACCTTTCATTTTATTTCCTCTTATAAATTTCTCTTCCCATCGCCTTTTCTCATAAGGGCTTTGGACCTTCAACGGCTGGTTTAAAAATGGTTAACTTCCTAATTTAGTAATATCACACTGAATATTTAAAAAGAGTTATTTGCATTATCATTTACATATATTTACAATATTTAATTCTATCAATTTTCTTCGTCTGAAAACTCACTGTGTTCCGAAGAATCGGTGCTGCTGTAATTAATGTTGATTATGACTGACTCGAAATAAGGGACATTTGCAGACAGTCCATCTTTTTCCCAGTAGTGGTCTTCAATTTTCTTCGCGTGTTTAATACATTGTTTCCAGAGTTCAAGGGTCACGGTACGTAAGGCTTCTCGGCATAAAGCGTAAATTGCTTCCATACCTCTACCATTTTCTAATGTGTTAGCCATATTTGTTTTTGCTATTTTCCCTTTTACGTAAGCTCAAATGAGCTCGATTGGATTAAGCTCGCAATGGCCCACTGGTAACCAAATAATCTGTACATCTGGTCGAAGTCGTTTAGGCAGTTGTTCCAGCTTCTTTACCGGCGTTTGAAACTAAGGCCTGGCAAGGTCAATCAGCTCTGATTTAGTTAATTTGTTATAATCAACTCTAGGTGGTAGTGAAATTTTTTTATTTGACGTTATCCAATGTATAATTTCACGTTTCAGCCATGACATGTTCGGGTTTTAAGATGAAGGATCGACCCTCGTATGATATGGAGCTTGATCTATAACGACAGCCGAACTTTGGAGGCAATAAACTCAGGACTTTCATGAACCATTCTTCATAATGAGTCGAGTTCATCTCATTCTGGTAATCACCACTACTTTTCTTGCCAATAAAACAAAGTTCTGCACCGTCAAGAAATCGTTCTTCACTTCTGATGTGTAAAATTATGACCTGGATGACGTATTTCCATCATTCGCCTTTGAAGCGGTTCCTACTCTCTTCACTGACGACAGCGATAATCCAAGACAATCTGCCACCTTCTGGTACACAGGGAACCTCTTGTCCCCTACTTTTCCCCCCTCACATTGAAAGAAAATATAGCACTCAAAGTCATTGCAAACCGAGTGAGTTGGCCATGCGGTTACGAACGCGCAACTGTGAGCTCGCATCCGGGAGACAGTGGGTTCGAACCCCACTGAGGGCAGCCCTGAAGATGGTTTTCCGTGGTTTCCCATTTTCACGCCAGGCAAATGCTGGGGCGGTACCTTAATTAAGGCCACGGCCGCTTCCTTCCCATTCATCGGCCTTTCCTCTCCCATCGTCGCCATAAGACCTATCTGCCGGTGCGACGTAAAGCAAATAAAAAAAAAAAAAAAAAAAAAAAAAAAAAAAAATCATTGCAAGTTCACCCTCTGTTAACGGCGGTCTCGGAGGCATCTTGAAGTGACGTGGTCAACATGCAGAACATAGGAAAACTGAAAATAACTTCCGGACAAACCAAGGTCACGGGCATTCCGTTTCACAACTGCCCGGGGCGAGTGTACTGTGTTCGTTGCGCGCGTGAGTACTACTGAACGCGGCAACACTGCGCCCGATTTCACCACTCGGCCTGCTGTTAATCGCACGGTCCGGCGTGGACAAAACCTCCCTTCAATATTACTCTTCATAAATTCGCTACCACACTGTACGGTTACAGTTGTTGTAGTTTCTGATAACCATGACCGAGTGCTTCAAAACAAGCCCAAGTTTGCTGCTGTACGTTCATCCTGGGCTGAGAAAGAGTTGCCTTAGAAAAATGATAAGAACTTTTTTCGAAGTGGTTGAAAAAAGTTGTAACTTGAGTATTACACTAAAAATTCATGTGGTTATAACATATAAAAATTTCATTAGAATCAGACAAGTCGTTTTCCTTGTACATATTCCTAAGTGAGCGCTTCGTAGAGGAGAAGCCAAAAACCCGGGCAATATTTATTACAACTACAAATAAAAAATATTTAATGAACGTCGAAAAAAATGCGTCTTATATAAGCTAATGTAGAATTAAACAAGGAAAATATTGGTATAACTCAAATTTCCATAGGCTTATTGATTCGTTTCTAATTAAAGCCTAAACTCGAGTGTCCATAATAAAAAATCCGACTAGTAGACAATATTATCCTCATGCCCGTGAAGTGTTAATCGAACCAATCCGCCACAATTCAGGAGCGATGATCGAGTGCACTGTCTTGCTGTAGGAGGTCTCCAACAGGGTGCTGAAGGCGAACAAACTGATGGATATGATCTGACAGCAGGCTCCTGTATCGTTTGCCGGTAAGGGACGTTGGCAGATGTATCAGGGGCCATATTTCATCTCACCTGAACAGTCTCCACACGAGTATACCACCTTCACCAGCCTGAACTGCACCCTGCTGGCAAGAGGAATCCACTGCCTCGTATGCCTGGCAACGCACTGGTACCCTATCATCGGCGTGTACCAACTGGTATCTCGAATCATATGTAATGCTTCGAGAGTTCAACAGCGACGTTCATTTGTCAATGTCAGTCTTAGTGCCGTATGACATGCGGTAAGGATAGACCCCCTAGTGGCACGGTGACTACTTCTGTATACCCCACTGCTAGAAAATGGTTCTAGATGGTAAGATTGCTCGCACATCGCTATCTAGCACTGAATTAGCGAGTGATTGATCTGCTTATCTGTGATCCGTTTATCCGCTCCGCTCATACAATCCGAGCTAGCCGACGGAGACTCCTGAAACCAAGACCTTGTACACCATGGGAGTCGATCCAGGCGGCGCGGCGGTACTTTTTCCCGAATGCACATGCTCATGGTATTGCCTTGCCACGGTGGCCGGAGGAAAGCTCAAGTGCCTGGACGACTTCGGAGATGGAATAACCTACACATTCTGGAGCCGACAATCTATCCGCTATCAAATATACTGGGAGAACCCCCTCCGGTGTGCACTTGCGGCGATCATATTACCGTGGTACACATCCTTACGGAGTGCGTGGATCTGGCCGATCTGCGCCGTAGTCGAAGACTCCCGAATACCATCTCCCTCATCCAACAAGATGACGAGCAGTCAGCAGACCTCCTCATCTGTTTTATGAGGGATAGTGGGCTGTGTTATCGTATATGACCAGAGTTATTTCCTATTACTTTTTATATTATTGTTTACTACGTTTTATTCCATTGACACTGTTTTAGCCTGTGTTTGTATATTTTAATGTGTTTTTTAAATATTAATTTGAATAATATATATTACTGCATGCCAAGGCAATGCCTTATTCTACCGTAATATATATTTTCCACCATTTTATCAAAAAATAAGGCATTGCGAATTAGATCCACTGATTATTTTAAATTCATAATCATTTGTTTTCATTGTTTGTTTTGAATTCTAGTCAGTGGATACATATTAAAATGTTAAGTATCTTGTCATTTCGTTTCACCTCATACCATTAGGGGCCGATGACCTAGATGTTAGCGTGCCACTGGGTTGATTAGGTGGACTGGCACGCCTATCCACGACACTGTAGAAGACTGTCCGCACAGTTCTGCCTAGTTGGCAAATAAAGACGGCTAACCTGCTAGAGGTGAAATGATTATTCATTATCAAAGCTTTTATTACTCATGGAGTTTTACTGCGTGAACTGATGCTACTGGACGCCCTCTGTTAACCTGACAAAAAACACTATCCACTTGGGTTGGGAAGTCATTCCACACCTACGGTATTCCCCTGATCTTGCGCACTCATATTTTCCCTTTTCCAATCTCTATCAACCGTTCGGCGGAGTTTCATGAAATTTTGTACAAACATTCTCAGAGTGATCTATTATATACAGTATCAAAATATAGACTTGAAAATATATTTGCAAAAATTCGCTTACTAGCTTACGCACAGACCTGCGAATGTGTGCAGTAGAATACATCCACAGTTTCCTCCGCCTGACGTAAGAGACGACAAAAAGGGAGGCCAGAGGCTCTCAGGTTGGGAGCGTGAGTTTATGACCACGGATCATCTAGCTGAGTCTGGCATTGCTTCTACTTACCTGTTTAAGGCTCCCCACTTTCATCTTTGGTACCTGACTCCCCAACGTCAAACTCTTTCTCTTCCGACCCCAACGGTACTAGGTTTGGGAGACGTACGGAGTCATTCACTTTCACGCCCATCCTGGTCCTTCCCTTTCTAACGCTGACACTTTCATTCTCCGAAGTGTGGAACCTCTTCCATTTTTCCTCTTGTAAATGTCAACGAGGACCGGCCGAGTTGGCCATGCGATTAGGGGCGCACAGCTGTGAGCTTGCATCTGGGAGATAGTGGGTTCAAGCCCCACCGTCGGCAGCCCTGAAGATGGTCTTCCGTTGTTTCCCATTTTCACACCAGGCAAATACTGGGGCTATACCTTAATACCACGGTCGCTTCCTTCCCATGCCTAGACCTTTCCTACCCATCGTCGCCGAAAGACCTATCTGTGTCGGGGCGACGTAAAGCCAACGCTAAACAAAATGTCAACGAGGATTGTTGCCTACAGTGCGCCTCTATCTTCAAAGAGAGTATGGACTTAGATGTAGTATTTGCCTCTCACTCGCACTCGTGTATCCTACAATTAGCTTCGCCCCCCCCCCCCCCACACACACACGATGTTGCCTATTTCCCGATAATCCAAACTGATACATCTTATTACATGATTCCATGGTTTCATAGAAAATTTTCCGCTCTTTCTGGTGATGTCAATACCAAGCTTATTGTTTCATATCAAGCAATAAGGACAGCTATCGGACTTTGGGTTATAGCAGCACGACAAGGTGCGTTCATGGTCACTAATCCAGTGACTTCCATTCAACGCGAGATTATGGCTTTCTCAGAGTTCTCTCTCTCTCTCTTGCTTTACATCGCACCGGCACAGATAGGTGTTATGGCGACGATGAAGGAAGAGACCGTAGCCTTCACCGTAGCATTCACCTGGTATAAAAATAGAAAACCACGGAAAACCATCCCAAGCATTCCATTTTGGACTATCTCTAAGAAACCTTACCTATGAATGCTATGGAACTTACGCCTGTGTCACCCTTCTTTAACTTTTGCGCAGTAACGTGTAGTGAACATTTTACGCTCTTTTCAGCTCTCAAGCTGTTTAGTGCTTTCTACATCATAATGATACTTTCATGTTTACGCGTGTAGGGTCATTCTCATGTTTTGCTTTCTCCTTCCCTTTTCCTGCCCGGTCCCTATCTTCCTCACGGTTTACATCTTCCTTTGATAGGCTTTATCTTTCCTGAGTTAAGACTTAATAATTTTAAAAATGCTTCATCTTGGAGTCACGTTATGCTATTGTGCGGTCGAGGGAAAGGATTGATATTCTTCCAAGTTTCTCTTACTATCAACCATAGGTCTTTTGCTGTATTCGGTCATGAAATGTTAGGGAGAATTATTAAATACCATTTGTAATATTTCGTGAGTGCAATGAATAAAATAAACTATTGTAATTATCTCAATTACTTCACTACTGGACTACTTTTTCTTCTTAACTGCATCTGTGTGAAGTCAAATGAAATGTGAAAGAAGTGTTTATCTTCTTTTATACTGATTATATTGCTTGAATTTATTCTAATCTGTGATTACTGATTAGACATCAACTGAGACTTGTTGAGCAAATTGAGATTTTTGGAATCTCCAACGTGTCCTCCTTATTACTCACCGCGGTTTACAAACTCTACTGCACTTTGTTTGTGCATGTACGTTCACGGCAATTCTTTCGGTAGCCCAACTCAGCGCTGAGAGTGCAAAACGCACCACTCCACCTTAGGGGATTGTCACTCCAAAACGTGCTCTACTCTTTGATGCAAGTGTAATGGACTAGTATAACTTGGAAACAATTCTCTAACCCATGGGTAAATAATGGAAATATCGAGCTCGAATATTATTATATATATATATATATATATATATATAATTCGCTGGGGCCATCAAGGACCACGTTAAGTCTTGTTGCATTTGACACTGAACTTGGCCTTCTTTAGAGCCCAAATTTCCCTCATTCTTTGTGAGTGGGCCTGCTTACGCTCCTCTGTCCAAGGGGCTCCGTGTCTTCTCTTCGGTTGCTCGTCTCGGTTTAGCCCGTTCGTCAATATTTTCTTGCGGAAGAGATCTCTGTTAAGGGCGTCTTCAGCTGAGATATGTAGCATTTGCAGGTCTTCTTTGGTATTTCTAAACCAGGGAATTGTGGTTTTGGGGTTTGAATCAAACAAGTGAAAGATTTCTTTAGTTAACTTTCTTCCGTCCATTCTTTTCAGATGACCATAAAATCGTGCCCGTCTTTTTCTGATTGTGTCGGTAATTTTCTCTATTTTGCTGTAGACTTCCTTGTTGGATCTCTTTTGATGGATTCCATATCTGTACTTTGATCCCAAGATTCCTCTCACAATTTTGAGTTCTCTTTTCTCCAGTTCTTCAAGGAGTCCTTTGTTGGCATTTAGAGACAGGGTTTCGGCTGCATATAGAACTACTAGCTTCAGAACTGTTTCATAGTGACGTATCTTGGTGTTTTGGGAAAGGCATTTTTTGTTGTAGATTGTGCGGGATGTTTGGTAGGCTATTTCCAGTTTGCGTACTCGCTCCTGAAGTGCTTCTTTGTCCAGTCCATTTTTCATGATGATCTCACCCAGGTATTTGAAATTGTCTACTCGGGTGATGTCCCCGTATTTTGTATGGAGTTTTGGTGGAGCCTCTTTGATGTTAGTCATTACTTCTGTTTTCTCAAACGATATCTGCAAACCAGTTTGTTCGGCAATTTCCTTTAAAATTTCAACTTGAGCTCTAGCGGTTTCTATGTCGTTTGAGAGAACAGCAATATAATCGGCAAATGCTAAGCAGTCTGTTGCGATCCCCTTGCATTTGGTTCCTATTCTCAAAGGAATGTAGTTGGCTTCCTGTAATCTCACCCGCCAGGTTCTGATGATCTTTTCAGGAACACAGTTGAAGAGTATCGGGGATAGCCCATCACCTTGTCGGACTCCTGTTTTGATGTCAAAGGAATGCGAGAGACATCCGTGGAACTTCACGTTGGATTTTGTATCGGTCAGAGTGGCTCTAATTAATGCCAGCAGTTTCAAATCAACTCCAAATTCATTTAAGATGTTTAGCAGGACTTCCCGGTCAATGGAGTCGTACGCTTTCTTAAAGTCCACAAAGACAGACACATACTGCTTGGACCTTAGTGTGCAATATCTGATGATCGTTTTGAGATTTTGGATCTGTTCAGCTGTTGAGCGACCTTTTCTGAACCCTCCTTGGTATTCACCTATTTGATGTTCAGCTTGTGCTTCCAAACGCTCCAGGATGGCAAGTGATAGAATTTTGTAAGTCATGGGTAGCAAAGATATTCCTCTGTAGTTGTTGATGTTCTTCATGCTGCCTTTTTTGTGTAGTGGATGGATCAAAGCTATTTTCCAATCTTCGGGTAGGGTCTCCTTGTTCCAAATTTCTTCTATTTGCTTTTGCAAGATATCAAGTGATTCCTCTGGGGCATATTTCCATAGTTCTGCTACTACTGAGTCTTCACCCGGCGCTTTATTATTTTTGAGACGGGCAATGTGGCGCTTGATTTCATCTCTGTCGGGTGGTCTGGAATCTGGGTACCTGAGTAAGGGTTCCTTGGTCTCAATGGCGCTTTGCGGTTTAGAGCAATTAAGTAAATTCTTGAAGTAATCTGCCAGAATGCTGCAATTTTCTTCATTTGACGTCGCCAGTGTGCCGTCCTTTCGCTCAAAGCATAGAGATGGTGGTTTATAGCCAGTGAGTTTGCTTTTGAAGGCTCTGTAGTACTCTCTGCTTTCATTCTTCCTAAAGTTTTGTTCTATCTTTTCAATGAGAGATTTTTCGTATTTACGTTTCTCAGTTCTGAACACCCTAGCTGCTTGGGCACGTTGGGTTTTGTAGGTTTCCCAATCATTTTCTGATTTCGTAGAGTAGTACTGTTTCCATGCATTGAGTCTTTCTTGGAGGGCTGATTCGCAGGTACCATTCCACCAGGCATGCTTTTTGCTTCTCTTGATTTCTGCAACGTCTTTGGCAGCCTCAACAAGGAGACTTTTGGCGTTGTTAAAGTCACAGTCATTTGGTCTAGCCTTCTCCTGGAACTCCTCGACCCTTTGCCGAAGTTTATCGTTGTCGAAGCGTGTGATCTGTTTGGTTGTCTCCCTTGTGTTTGCGGGAATTGGTTTGAATTTGATAAGAGACATATAATGATCTGAGGCCACATTGATGCCTTTCTTTACCTTCACATTCATAATCTCAGGGCTGTTTCTCCTGGACATTGCAACGTGATCAATTTGGAACTCTCCGAGAGCTTGGACTGGAGAACGCCAAGTCATTTGCTTTCTGGGTAGATGGCGAAAGTGGGTCGACATGACCTGCAGGTTGTGATTTTCGCAAATGGACACCAGTCTTTTGCCGTTGGAATTGGTTCTTTTGTGAGCAGGGTAATTTCCTATAACTTTCTTGTACTTCTGTTCACGACCTAGTTGGGCATTGAAGTCACTCAAAAGAAGCTTGACATTGTGTTTGGGGATTTTGTTTAATTTTTCATCCAGTAGGTCCCAGAAATTATCAACTTCGTCTGGATCAGACTTGTTCTTATCGCTTGTAGGAGCATGTGCGTTAATTAGGGCGTAGGTTTTGTTCGCGCATTTAATTGTGAGTATAGACAATCTGTCATTCACAGGTTCGAAATTTGCAACCGATTTAAGGATCTTGGTTCTAACAGCAAACGCGGTTCCAAGCATCACAGCTCCATTGAGGATTCCTCTTTGCGCTTTGCTCTTGAAAAATCGGTAGCCTTCGGATTCAAAAATCTCTTCATCTGGGTACCTTGTTTCCTGTAGGGCCATTATGGATATCTGATTTTCGTGAAGAGCTTTGGTGAGGGTTTTCAGCTTGCCAGTTTGTGTAAGTGAATTTATGTTGAAAGTTGCTAGAAAGGTTTTAGATTTTGGCCTGAGTTTTTGACTCTTCGGGGTACACCGAGACGCTCCGACTCGTCTCTTGCATGATGTCGAGTCTCCCCCAGAATCCGAACGAGACTCGTGCGCCGTGGCATTCACGACGAGGGATTTATCCGAAGATTTACCCCCTGGGATATGTTTCTTGAAATCATGCTTTTTGACTTGACTTTGCTTTGGACGGGTACCCATCCTTTTACAACTAGGGTTGTTAGCCTTAGAGGTTGCCTCAAGATGTTTTCTGGCTTCTGATCATTTACCAGTCTTCGCCGTAACCCTGGCAAGGGACCAGTTTTTTTTTTCACGGTGGTATTTTATTTCCCTACTACCCTCTGACTCTGCTGGCGGCAGAGCCAGCGAGCTTCCCCAATTCCAATGGGACGCGCCCGATGGAGGTAACCGGTAAATCCCCACACGGGATTTTTATTATTATTATTATTATTATTATTATTATTTCTAAGGTGCGACTATGAAGTTGTTTACATCTATTAGTATTAATATTTACGTAGTTGTGTACGGACTTTATTTGGTATAAATCGTGATCGTATTATTTGTGAGGTTATGTCATGAAATATCTGTTGTATGCATATTAATATGAGTTTATTTAATGTAAGAACACGTAAGTAATAGTATATAATTTATTATTACCTTTATATATGATGTATAAACCCAATGCAATGTTCTGCAACACACTGTAATAGTCCAGCTATTTGTTTTACGTCACACCGACACAGATAGGTCTTATGGCGACGATGGGATAGGAAAGGCCTAGGAATAGGAAGGAAGGAAGCAGCCGTGGCCTTAATTAACGTACAGCCCCAGCATTTGCCTGGTATGAAAATGGGAAACTACGGAAAACCATCTTCAGGGCTTCCGACAGTGGGGTTCGAACCCACTATCTCCCGGATGCAAGCTCACAGCTGCGTGCCCCTAAATGCACGGCCAACTCGCCCGGTTTGATAGTCCAGAGCAACGCACTCTGTCACTAGAGGTTAATCGAACATTCGATTCATTTGTAAATAGGCTATTGGACACTCTCGAAATTATGAGAAAACACGTTGTGTCATATTATTCTAGAAGCCTGACCGAGCAATGTATATATAGAGGCAGTCTTGGGAGCTGTGTTGAGTTGTTTTAGTGAGAGTTATGAGTGCAAGGCGTTAATCGAGTATGTGAATTTGTTGCGTTGGTAGTTGGTTGACATGCAATTGTTGCAGTCTCCGTTTTCTTCTTCTTCTCCCTCGTAGTAGTCAAGTGTTCAAAATGGTGGTTTATTGATGTGTGTGTAATGTATATATAATGTGTAAATGAAATTGTACACAACTGGCAGCATTTCGTGTGTGCGTCTTTGTGGTAACAACATCTTTCGAAAACAATGTTTCTATATTATCTATGTCAACAGAGTGTCACAGCCAGAAGTTGCTATTACGTGTCAATCTGCCAAACCCCTATGAAATCCGTGCATTATCACAGCAAGGATAAAACTGATACACGTCAATGAAATGTAACTTAGAAGCTTTTCAGTCTGCCGAACACACAAGTTAAATATAAACATTACACTATTATATACCTGTAAAAAAATCCCACATTATTAAACAAGGAATATAAATACGTATACACTATAAAAAATAATGAAATGTTTCGTTCTTAAAAGAACATCATCAGATTCTACCAAGTCAAATTCAATATTTGGAAATATTTATGAATATGACATGGTAGAATCAGATGATCTTTTAAGAACGAAACATGTCATTATTTTTTAATAGTATATGCCTCGTTTAATAATTTGTCTTTTTACAGGTATGTTGTATGTGTATGTTTAGTCCTCAGCCCGAAGGCTGGTTGGATCCTCAACAGCTCCGCCATCAGCTGTCATTGATGGCCTCGGCATCACTGAAGAGGCGTACTAGGGAAATGAGGAGTGAGGTAGTTTCCCGTTGCTTTCCTCATCGAGCCATAAGTTGCTATTACATATCAGTCTGCCAAGTCCACTGAAATGCATGCACCAACCGACCCTATGAGCAATATTTTCACACCATTCATAGCAGGGACTGGCTGCAGAAGGAATGGCATTACTAGCATCACTCATACCTCAGTCACTTTCATTTTGTCAAAGCCAAGGATAAAGCTGACACAGATCAATGAAAGTAACAAGATTGCTCTAGCCCATACCAGAATACATAGTGCACAGTAAACACAATGTCCCGCCAGCAATGAGTGTCGAACACACTAGTTAAATATTAGTGTAATATTTAACTAGTGTGTTCGACACTCTGAAAAGCTTTTAAGTTACATTTAACTGAGTCGACACTGGAAAGTGCCGCTTCCTTCCAACTCCCAGCCCTTCCCTGTCCCATCGTCGCCATAAGACCTATCTGTGTCGGTGCGACGTAAAGCAACTAGCAAAAAAAAAAAAAAAAAAAAAAAAAAAAAAAAACACCATCGAGATTTTGCACAAATATTCACAGAAGGAAATGCTAACATGAGTAACACAGTGTTTTATTTCAAAATACTGAGGTGAAAAAATATTTGCAAAACTGCGTCGTCATCTTAACAAACGTCAATGAAAGTAAAAAATTTGTTCTATACATGATAATACACTTTTGGGGTTTTACCGTGTAAGAAAACAGTGAAGTCTTGCTCGTGAACAGAGGAGATTTTCTTCTGAAGACGCGGAGCAATGTTCTCTGAGAAACGTAAAGAATTCCGTTTTGTTTTCTGACAGAGCAAAAGCCAAAAAGCATTATTATTATTTCTACAATTACGGGCCGTGAAAGCATCAATCTAAATTTGTTCTAGCCTGCAGTAGAAGACGTAGAGCACTGCAAAAAAAAAAGTCTCACCATCAAACGCACAGTCTCTATAAACAGTACAAAATGTAAAAATGATGTCCGTCTCCTCTCTCTGAATTTTTCCTAAACGACAACACGTCTAAATCATCGAGATACCGAGCTCGATAGCTGCAGTCGCTTAAGTGCGGCCAGTATCCAGTATTCGGGAGATAGTAGGTTCGATCCCCACTGTCGGCAGCCCTGAAGATGGTTTTCCGTGGTTTCCCATTTTCACACCAGGCAAATGCTGTGGCTGTACCTTAACTAAGGCCACGGCCGCTTCCTTCCAACTCCCAGCCCTTCCCTGTCCCATCGTCGCCATAAGACCTATCTGTGTCGGTGCGACGTAAAGCAACTAGCAAAAAAAAAAAAACATCGAGATTTTGCACAAATATTCACAGAAGGAAATGCTAACATGAGTAACACAATGTTTTATTTCAAAATACTGAGGTGAAAAAATATTTGCAAAACTGCGTCGTCATCATCATCATCATCATCATCATCATGTATTTAGTCTTACAATTCGTTTGTTCCTACAATGTGTCCTCCCCAACTATGCTGTTCTTTTACCTTTTTCATTATACAGTAATTTATCAGACCAGTACAACTGAAAAACGTCTTCATAAATGTGTTTCCTGACCTTCCACGAGGTCGTTTTATACAAGTATTTCAAGGATTAAACCACCATGTCGCAATCTGTGTCCCAGCCACGTTGATCTTTCGTTGATTTTTATTGATTTATTAGCTGATGCTTCCCTTAACTCGCTCGAATACATCCACGTTGGTCATCTACTCCACTGAGCTTGTTTTCCAAACGTTGCCAGCACTACATCTCAAAGGCTTCTAGTCTTTTTATGTCGCCTTTGTTCAATGTCCAGGTTTCTACACAATATATCGCGACTGGCCACACGTAGGCCTTTGCAAGCTTTTCCCTTAAACTGATGGGCATGTGGTGCTGTCTTATCAGAGACTGTGTGTCACAAAATACCCTTTTCGCCACGCCTATAAGTCTTCTAATTTCAGCTTCGCAAAGAAGAACTTCTGTCAGAATCTGTCCAAGGTATTTAAACTGTTTTACTTGTATTACTCCTCCATTTATCGTAACATACAGATCAGTGGGTGTTTACTGATGAGAAGTTTGGTATGAGAATCAAACTCAAAAGATAAAAGTACGTAACTGTTATTCAAGCACCATAACATTTTTGTAGGAGGCTTTGGGTTTCCTGCTATCAATGCCAGATTATCAGCAAATTTAATATTCTGAATAAGTCTTCCACCAACGTTTACTACCGTATTGGAATCATTCAAGGACCGATTCAATATAAGCTCGACAAAATCTTTCAACAGTCCTGGAGAAAGCAAGCACCCTTGTCTTACAACTTTACAGATCTTTGCACAATCTGTAACTTTATTTCCCAGCCGGATGACAGCTGTCTGATGGTAATACAGATCTAAAATTATATTAATTAATCGTTGGGGGCAGCTTATAAAAAATAAAGTAAATTCGTGTCCTCATCCCGAGGTGATGCAGGTCTTTTAAGGCACATCCCCAATGGAGGTAAGCTGCAAGTACCTTTTCAAGCACACACCAGAGCTCCAGCTATTCTTAAATTTCTCGCAGTACCAGGAATCAAACCCGGGCCTCCGAGGACGGCAGCTAATAATACTAACCAATACGCTACGGAGACGGAGAGTTCGAGGAGAGGAAACAACTTTTGCCAGTTTACCTTGTCAAATGTTCTCGTAATCACCAAATAATGCATACAGGTTTCAAAGATTGCGTACTTAATAGTTTCAAATGAGATCTTTATTTATTTATTTATTTATTTCTCGCTCAATCAAGCCTAAATACTCGATCAACTGAGCTGAAATTTGGTATGTATACACATCAGATGTTAAATTCAAACACAAGCCCATTCTGATTTTTTAATAATTATCCTTTTTGACATTAATATGGCCGGGGGTCCTCAGACATATCATCACAGAGGGCGTTACAATACAGATGGTCGATGTGATCTTGCGGACTGTGATGTGAAATACTGATGGATGACCACGCCTGAGAGCCATAAAAAGCTCTTTTCTTAGGCTCGTATTCACTAACATGTTACTTTTGCTGTTATCTTAGATTTTCAAATCTCGGATAATATCATCATCTCCGATTCACCACATAATTTATTATCTCGGTTTACCAAAACTAAGTTTTCGTTTCAATGTGAGTTAGTACCGCAAACTGAAGCACGAAAAAAAAAAGTCTATCGAAATGTACACAAGTTTTGATTTCATTCGGGATTTGCAAATAATTTGCATAAATTATGTCGGCTATTGAGCAGAAACGAAGTAAGATGCCTAATATGACTTGCCAAGACAGTGAAATGTTATTGAATTTGGTAACAGAGAGCATTAACAACATGTAGAAAATAAGAAAACAAATTATAGCCTACACACTGTATATTTCACTCAAAATATAAGGCAGTATTCCTTAATATTCATTTACGTCACCCAGTCGTGTACCGTATAAGATATAAGCTACAATCGATAATTCATATTAGGCCCACTGTACAGTATGTGTTGGGAATTCCAGGTTATGTTTGATCATGGATAACACCGACAGTGTCGAAGCTTTAGATAACCTAAAATGTGTCTGAAAATCAGTGTCGTCGTAGTCCTCCAAATATGTCGCACGTACTTTTATCAAATACAGTAGAGACAATACGCGACACTTCCGGATTTAGCCTTGTTAAAATGGGAGACAAGTCGCAAGTGGCGCTCCTAGTGGCTTGACCTGAAAACTCGCGCTAAATTCAAATATCAATGGAAATGTATATACGGAAATGGATAAATAAATTACGTCTAGAAAGAAAGTGTTACAAAGATATTAACTTCAAAGTTGCCAAAGCAATTCTGGATAAATGAATGAAGAATTATTTAACAGGTTATTATTTAAAGACTGAAATTAGACATATAATTAAGATATGAAATGGACTGCTGTGAAAGGGCTTGATATTTCATTTATGCATTACTTTTTTATCTTTAGAATTCCTGCCTGAACGTTCACGGCTAGATTTTCATTTTTTCTCATTTAAAAGCATTGCATCATCATATTAAAACACTTATCAACAAAAATATCGGCACATTCCTTACACACGTGATTCAATGAATTTACATTTAAGAGCTGGACAATTTTCCTTTTTACTTGAAGCCTACTAACAGAAAGAAAATCTAAAAATATAACCCCAAACACATTCAAACTTTCCCTATAAGCAATACTTGTCATAATGCCATTACATTAGGGCAAAGAAAATTTGCATCATCATATTGTTTCAACAAAATATGTACATTTCTTAAATCACCCGTATTTTCTTCAGTGCTTGACAACGCATTACGGCATTTCAAATGGGGTATTTTGAAACACAACCAGCCACACGCATATGCATATGTATTTTTCTGAATTAAATCAAACCCACAGATCACACCTACAACAACACATCGGTATTGAAGGTTAACTGCTGCACTATACAATAAAATATGCGTATTATATTTTAAGCCAGTTAAAATATGGGTTGTGCAGGTCAGAAGATTATGAAGTACTATAAAAAGCTCCTTTTCACTGGAAGAATATATATGCAAACACAATATTACTTACATTTTCTTGTCACGAGGGAAGTGGAAGAAAGACCGCGCATTCTTCTCTACTTCATAGTTACTGCAGCCAAACACAACACATATCTTTCCCCTCATGTTGAGAGGAGATATCAAGGAATGACACACGCTACTGTTTAATATGTCAACTCACTGAAAACGCATAAATAACACCCAAAACTTCACACACAAATACACGTGCTCTTATGACAGAATCAGTTGTTCTCAGGTCAATCCGCTAGAGAGAGCTCGAATAGCTGTCCCTCGATATCTCGCTGAGTGACGCGTATTGTCTCTACTGTATTTGCTTTTATGCACCCAGAACGTTTATTAATTGCATAATCTTGATCATATTACTCGTTGCTGTGCTTTTCTCTAGTAATTAGATATTCCAGTCGTCTACGAGCAGCCATCTTGGAAAGCTATTATCTTAGATTTCCCATTTTACGGGCCAACCAATCTCCGGTAAAATCTAAAACAGAGATAATGTTGCTGGTGAATACAAACTTAACTGTAATCTCGGTTTACGTAGCATTAAACTAAGATACAAACTTTTACTCACGTTGGTGAATACGGCCTTAGAGGCATTATATCATCACCCTTTCATTTCATTCGTGGTAGTTTCATAGGCCCTGAATCGGTTTCCGCGTTTCGATGCACTGAATCCTACAATTATAGACTCATATTACATACAGATGTCTCTCGAAAACGATTCTTTGGATGCAGATAAATAAATCGATATCAATTTGAGTTTAATGTATTGAAAGACATATTTATGATCATTTGATTTTTCCCAAAGGGGAACTACACTTCTTTCTTTCCTAAGTATGTGACGTTTTGTTGTTCCCGTGCTAACCTTTTCATTTCTACGTAACTACTGCATCCTATATCTGTTCTAATCTGCTTGTCATATTCATACCTTGGTCTACCCCCACCGCCTACACTTCCTTCAAAAACCCACTGAACAAGGCCTGGGTGTCTTAAGATGGGTCCTATCATTCTATCTCTTCTCGTATATTTAGCCAAATCGATCTCCTCTCACCAATTCGATTCAGTATATCTCTTCATTCGTGTTTCCACCTATCCATCTCACCTTCAGCATTCTTCTGTAACACCACATTTCAAAAGCTTCTACTCTCTTTCTTTCTGAGCTAGTTATCGTCCATGTTTCGCTTCCATGCAATGCC
The DNA here is from genome assembly GCF_040414725.1 of Anabrus simplex. Lineage (NCBI taxonomy): Eukaryota > Metazoa > Arthropoda > Insecta > Orthoptera > Tettigoniidae > Anabrus > Anabrus simplex. The sequence continues at coordinate 91,639,472 of NC_090269.1, read as the reverse complement.
ACGCTACAGATGGAAGTCTTCAGAAACAACTTTCTAAGTCCTATATCAATGTTCGGGGTGAGCAAATTTCTTTTTTTAAGAAAGCTCTTCCTTGCTTGTACTAGTCTGGATTTTATGTCCTCCTTGCTTCTGCCACCGTTAGTTATTATACTACCTAAGTAACAATATTCATCTACTTCCTTTTTCATTTCCTAATCTAATATTTCCTGCATCACCTGCCTTCGTTCGACTGCACTCCATTACTTTTGTTTTGGACTTATTTAATTTCATCTAGTACTCCTTACACAAGACTTCGTCCATACCATTCAGCAGCTTCTCGAGATCTTCTGCAGTCTCAGATAAAATAACAATATAGGAGAATGTCAAGGTTTTGATTTCCTCTCCTAGGATTGTGATTCCTTTCCAAATTCATCTTTGATTTCCTTTATTGTCTGTTCTATGTAAGCATTGACAATGAGGGGGATAAACTGCAGCCTTGCCTCACTCCTTCCTGGATTGCTGCTTCTTTTCCAAAGCCCTCGATTCTTATCAGTGCAGATTTATTTTTATACAGATTGTAGATAATTCTTCGTTCTCGGTATCTGATCCCAATCACTTTCAGAATCTTAAATAGCCTGGTTCAAACAACATTATCGAATGCCTTTTCTAGATCTACGAACGCCATGTACGGGGGCTTGTCATTAATTCGACCCTAGAAGATCAGATGTAAAGTCGGGATTGCTTCACGTGTTCCTAAATTTCTTCTGAAGCCAAATTGATCTTCTCTCAACTCAGCTTCAACTTGTCTTTCCATTCTTCTGTAAATAAAATAGTGTTAAAATGCTGCCGACAATCGGATGCACTTCTCCTGTATCATGCATACGGCATTTAAATACAGGTACTTGGCATAAAATTTTGAATTTGAATTTTTTTTAGGTTTATGGTGTTTGAAGACTGGCTATATAGTAGTACATAGTGTACTAAGTTATTTTCAGTTACAATGATGTCCATCTCCATGGCTAAATCGTTAGCGTGCTGACCTTTGGTCACAGGGGTCCCGCGTTCGATTCCCGGCAGGGTCGAGAATTTTAACCATAACTGGTTAATTCCCATGGCACGGGGTCTGGGGTGTATGTGCTGTCTTCATCATTTCATCCTCATCACGACGCGCACGTCGCCTAAGGGAGTCAAATCAAAAGACCTGCAGTAGGCCTCTCCGGAGGCCACACACCATTATTATTATTATTATTATTATTATTATTATTATTACAATGATTTCCATTGAGCCTAGCCTTGTTCAAGATTCTGCTGATCTGTCTACGACAGTTGTTGGTCATGAACTGACACTTTGCCCCACATTCTACTTCTTTACAATTGATACTGATTGCATATAGCAATATGACATTTCAAACTATCCGCATGGAACTCTCCCCAATTGACCCCGGGGTGAGGGCCGCACGGGATCCCGGCCACTGACTTCACTCCGCGCCGCAGCGTTGCTATTTTCGCTGCAGCCCACGCGCCAGGCTGAAGAGCGCGCGCGCAGTTGCCAAGTGGCCGAAGAAAACAATCTGAACGAAAGAACGTGCGTGTGTGTTAAGTTTGATAAGACGGCCATTGTCACACCTCGTGTTGACTGGACCGAGCCGTCAGAGGACCTCCCACTAGTCTAGTCCATGTTAGTTAGGATTACTAAGTTTCTACGAGTGCCATAGGCCTACAAGTCATGTCTGATCTCCCACCCCTCCAATTCAAAAATGTCGGGACAAAACCCTGATCGCCGGGTTACTATTAAACGTACTCTTAAAAGAGTACTTGCGCTCGTAATTTTTTTTCGGGGAGGGGAGCGTATACTTCAGTACTCTCCCTTTTCAGTAGAGTACTCTTTTCTTGCGCTGTCCGAATCCTTGGCTAAATGATCAACGTTGAGGCCTTCGGTTCAAGGTGCTGGGTTCGATTTCCGGCCGAGTCGGAGATGTTAATGGTATCAGATTAATTCTTCAGGCTAGGGGACAGGGTGTTTGTGTTTGTCCCAATACTCTCCTCTCCATAACCAGACAACACACCATACTACCAAAACCACCACAGAAACACGCAACAGTGATGATCACATCCCCTGACATAGGGTTGGCATCAGGAAGGGCATCCGGCCGTAAAACAGAGCCAAATTAACATGTGCTACATACAGTAGTCCCATACGGCATTCTACATGTGCGGGAAAAGAGGAAGAAGGCTATTTTTTGCATTATATTAACTAACCAACAATTTAAAATGAGTGCAACTGCGAAGTTAAAATACAAGTAAAATAAATATACTGCAGAACTTCGGTAGGAACATCAGCCAATCACAACACTGCAAGCAAAGTCAGTATAGTTACCAATAGCGAGCCATTCTTGTACAACTTATCTTACTGGCTACTGATCGAATTCATTCAGGATGTCTGTAGAAGTACAGCATGAGAGTTATTATTCAGTCCGGTTCCTTGGCTGAATGGTCAGCATAATGACCTTCAGTTCAGAGGGTCTCGGATTCGATTGCCGGTTGGGTCGGGTATTTTAGTGGCGTGTGCTAGGTGTTTGTATAATAATGTTATTGTTTTTACGTCCCACGAACTACTGACGGTTTTCGGAGACGTCAAGGTGCCGCAATTTTGTCCCGCAGGAGTTCTTTTACGAGCCAGCAAATGTATCGCCACGAGACTGATGTATCTGAGCACCTTCAAATACCACGGGACTGAGCCAGGATCGAACCTGCTAAGTAAAAGAACTCCTGCAGGACTCAATTTCGGCACCTCAGCGTCTCCGAAAACCGTAAAAAATAGTAGTGGGACGTAAAGCAAATAACATTGTTATCATTATCATCATTTCGATTGAACTATGCATATTATTTCACACTGGTACCTCTGTTCTATTTGCTGAACTTTACGAAAATTGGCCTATTATTAAAGTGCGGCCCGCGAACATGCCTAAGTTTTCCAATGTGGCCCTCGAGCCCTTAAAAATTAGAACCCCCTGATCTAGAGAACAAGTGCTTTAGTCGTGGCGTTCTCTCCACTGTCGGTGGGAAATCTATATATATATATAAAATAAGGGTCTTGTCTGTGCATTGCTCAGAATTTAAAAAAGATGGTATTTCTGTATCAGGCGTGTCCACAGTAACAAGGAAATGCACTTTTTAGTTTTCCGTGATTTCTGTCTGCCTGTACGTACGTATGTATGTATGTATGTATGTATGTATGTATGTATGTATGTATGTACACCCATCACGAGAAAACGGCTGAAGAGAATTTAATGAAAATCGGTATGCAAAGTCGAGAAATAAGTCGCTACAATCTACGCTATAAATAATTTTGTTCACGCTGACTGAAATGGTCATTTGGGGAAGGCTTAAAATTTAATTCTCCAAATTTATGTTATTAGTGGCTGTACCTTAATGAAAATCGGTGTGCAAATTCGGGGAATAAGTCACTATAATCTAGGCCAAAAATAATTTGATTCACGCTGAGTAAAATGGTAGTTTAGGGGAAGGCCTAAAATTTAATATTCAAATATTTATATTATTAATGGTCGTATCTCAACGAAAATCGGTAGGTGAAGTCGGGGGACAAGTTGCTACAATCTAGGCCATAAATAATTGCATTCAACCTGAGAAAAAATGTTTAGGGGAAGGCCTAAAATGGAAATCCCAAATATATGTTATTAGTGGTCCTATATTAATGAAAATCAGTATGCAAAGTCGGGGAATACGTCGCTATAATCTAGGCCAGGGCCTCTCAGGGTGCATGCGCCTGGTGCATGCACTGTGCGCGGTGCAAAAGACTTCGCTTGGTTGACCAGAGTGCCGAGACCCACTCCTCGATTTGGAGCAATAGCGCTGTCTCTCTCCCCCATGCCTGTCTTGCTCGCTCCCCCTGTCTCCCTCTTACTCCCTTGCTCCATAGCACTCCAAATCCGAGCTGAGTTGAGCCGAGCAGCCTTGAAACGAAGCGTTGGTCCGAGCTGAGCCGGACCGATGCACTGTGCACAGGAACTCTGCGCCGCTGCTCGCACGCGTGAGATTTTGGGCGTTTGAAAGGCCCTGATCAAGGCCATAAATAATTTTATTCACGCTGAGAGAAATGGTAGTTTAGGGGAAGGCCTAAAATGTAATTCCCAAATAATTATCGCCGTATCGATAAATACAACATAACTGAAGTTGTATAGTATTACATTTCCGACCATGTATGTCTTATACATTGTTACCGCACCGGCTATGATCACACAGATATTCATGAATTTGGGTATTTGTTACTAAGTCCTTATCAGCACCGAGTTAGGAGAAAATGGGTAAACAGGATTTAATGAAAATCGGTATGTAAAGTCGGAGAATAAGGAACTATAGTCTACGTTATAAATAATTTTATAAGACACCCTAATATCAAAGAGTCGAAAGAAAACTAAAAGTGAAGGCCAACAATATAGAAAGCTCAACAAATTTATCAACAATAACATTAGACTGACCATTGTTTGTTGTGATGTGCTTTGTGCCTTCTGTTGAAACTCATCTCCGATAGATGGGATTGCTGCGTACCAAGTATTTTTTTTTAAATTTGCCTTACGTCGCACCGACATGGGATAGGAAAGGGCTAGGAGTGTGAAGGAAGCGGCCTTGGTCTTAAGGTACAGCCCCAGCATTTTTCCTGGTGTACAAATAAGAAACCACGGAATACCATCTTCAGGGCTGCCGATAGTGGAGTTCGAATCTACTATCTCCGGGATGCAAGCTCACAGGTGCGTGCCCCTAACCACACGGGCAACTCGCCCGGTCGTACCGAGTGTAACAGTCTGCCTGAATATTGGCGGGAAGTAGACTGGAGTTAGATAACTTTCTTCTTTAGCATGCCATTCCTCTGGTTCATAAATTTTCTGATACTACTGGTACATATCACACAGGTTCATCATAGCATTCGAGCTATTTAATCCCCACTCTGAGGCATTGATTGGAATGAGCACTGTGCATATTTAACGGAATAACGGCAGAGGAGTGTTCACGGCTGTCTACAGCCTGGTCATTCCAGTTCTGGAACTTTGGACTGTTAGATCGGCACTGCAGTACTATTTGTTAAAAGTGAGAAAATGTGCGGTTTTTCATCTGATTGAGTATTTTATATGATAACATTGCTTTTAATCACTACTTTCCTACTGACGTTTCTGTAATGACCTTTGTTGACTTAAGTTAGGAAAGCCACAAAGTCAGTATTTCTGAGAATCCCGTAGCGGAGCACGGGTATATCAGCTAGTAACCTATAAGTGTATGTACCCGATGAGAAGGTCGTAAAGATTATCTACAACAATAGCGTGTTGTAAGCCACACAAATATTTGCGGGTCACTGTGATGTAATCCCAGCTCAGGAATCTGTACGAAGAATGGGTACTTCAGCTATTATAGCAAAAGAGCGATAATTCTTTGAATTTACTCGTACAATATTGAACCTTCAATGAAATGAAAAAATGAAATGTCGTATGGCTTTTAGTGCCGGGATATCCCAGGACGGGTTCGGCTCGCCAGGTACAGGTCTTTCTATTTGACACCCGTAGGTGACCTGCACGTCGTGATGAGGATGAAATGATGATGAAGACAACACATACACCCAGCCCCCGTGCCATTGGAATTAACCAATTAAGGTTAAAATCCCCGACCCGGCCTGGAATCGAACCCGGGACCCTCTGAACCGAAGGGCAGTACGCTGACCGTTCAGCCAACGAGTCGGACTTGAACCTTCAATGATAGAACCTTACCAACCAAAGTTATAAACTTTTTTCCGTGTCCAGATGCATTGCTAAATAATGTTTTTCCAATATGTGACTACAAGGACAGCTTTATCATTGGCCTGCAAAACATCTTCCTTTGTGCACGGTGATGGTAAATGCTGATAAATCAGAAGATGTTCTTCAATCCGGAGTAGTCCACAAAATTCTAAACTGAACTATTTAAAATGGATGTTTTGCAGGAAGCAACAACGATGTGCATGATTATGTTTTTCGACAGATCATGTTCCTGGAATTATGATGCATCCCTATCCCTGTTAGCAGCTGTACTAGCTTTCTGGCTTTAATCGTTATCTCATAGGCAACGCTCTAGCTCCCTCTAGTATCAGTCTCCGGAGCCCAAGATCGCGGGTTCAAACTCGGCAAAGGAAGTAAGACTTTTGAAGGGCGAAAAAACAATCCATTCGACACTCAATGTCGTACAATGTCTACATGTGAAAGATCTCTGGTGACACATTCGGTGTTTACCGAAAAAAAAAAAAAAAAAATCAAAATTCAACTATAGATCGCCCATGAGAGATTCAGTTTACTCGGCCGTCTGGTAGAGTAAAACGGACCGTCCAATTTGACGCGCAGGCAGCCTAGATGGCGTCAAATCAAAATGGCTGCACACGGTGGCTGCGGCCATACGCTTATTATTATTATTATTATTATTATTATTATTATTATTAGTAGTAGTAGTCCTGGCTGGCTCTCTCTATGGTTCTCTGCAGCTTCATCTCTTTTACATTACTGCTGCTTTTGATTTGATCTATCTCTTCTGGTATAAAAAAAAGGTATCAAGGTAATACACTAGTGTCCAAAAGTTAAGCATAAGTTACGAGTAAACAGGGCAACAGGAAACAGACCGCAAATCACACGACATATGCACCTGCCAATCTTACGTGTTCGCTCTGTATAGGAAACTAGCAAGATACCCGTGCTTCGCTACGGTATTATACTGAAATTTATAATTGACTGTTGTTTTAGATATATAATCAGCCGAAATTCGCGATCTGAATCGTTTTCTGCGAGAATCCGCCAAAATTCGCGATCTGACTCGTTTTCTAATAGATTATGGCAAGTTTCCTCCCATTTTTCAATCTTTACTTCCAGCAATCGATTTCGTACTTCCCAGGCTAGGTCCAGGTATTCCACCCTGTCAGTTGGGTCCCTAAATCTTTGCCATCTTTTCTTATAAGCATTTTTAATATGGAACAAATCCTTCAGGAGATCCGGCGTGGTGTCGTCTTGGGTGCCTTGGCGGTACTGAACCCGCGGCCAGACTGCATTCTTAGTCATTACCCGTCCAGGACCCGTTTCCACCGCGGTCCGCACATTTGACATGTTCTGGACCCCACAGCAAGATGCAAGACCGCTACTTGGCGGTAAATTACATCTGCTGCCATTGTTATTGTTGAGAATTTGACCAGCACCAATGTCGCGCGTAGGCAAGTGTGCCGGATTTCTGGCGATACGAATGACATACTTCCGTGCATTATTGACCTTATTATAGAGGTGAACAATTGGACGGTCAATCTCATTCCTATTGTTTATTTCAAATGTGTTTAAATTTTTATTGACATGCCAGGAGAATCTACTGTAATATAAGAACGTTCTCCGAAGGAAAAGTTGGCTGTTGAAAACGAACCCAGGAAAGATTAAAAAGATCGATTTATGATCAGAATAAGTACATCGAAAATATACAGCCTGTTTCCAGTCATTCGACAGGGTCAGGAATGGAATGAATAAAGCCCCATCTAGCGGCGACAGTAGGAATTGTGCCGGCTGCCGAAGCACTCCTCTGGGGCAATGATCGATGAATGACAAATGAAATGAAATATTGGACAGTGTTGCTGGAATGAATGATGACAGGGAAAAGCGAAGTATCCGGAGAAAAACCTGTCCCGCCTCAGTTTTGTCCAGCACGAATGTCACATGGAGTGACCGGGATTTGAACCACGGAACCCAGCTGTGAGAGGCCGGCGCGCTGCCGCCTGAGCAACAGAGGCTCCTTATAAGTACATTATGAACAGCAAAATCAATTGGTCTCACTTCCTTTTACACCCCACCGCCGTTAAGTTTATTTACACCCCCCCCCCCAAAAAAAAATTAAAAGAAGGAGTGTTTCTTTATGTTTAAAGGAGATTCCAAACCCCAATGTTCACGTCTATTACCTTGAGTTTTGAGATATAAGTATCCCCATAAAAATAATTCGCTTTTGTTACTTCCTTTCACACTTCCCCCCCCCCCCTAAGTGAATTTTCCGGCAAAAAATACTTGTTTCTTTAATAGTAAAGGATCTTCTAAATAGCAATTATCACGACTCTAACTTCTTCAGTTTTTGATTTATGTGTCCTCATGAAAGGAATTCAACTCCTTTCCACTCCTGCCCCCCAAGATGGTTTCCCCCACAAAACGCGTATTTCTTTGTTTTTAAAGGAGATCAAAATACCAATTTTCACGTCCGTAAAAACTTTAGTTTTTATTAGATGTATGTATTCTCATACAATTAAGTCAATTAATTTTAGAAATCTTCCCCCCCCCCTTTCATTGGATTTTCCGAGAATACGCGTTTCTTTATCTTTAAAGGAGATCCCATATACAAATTTTTAGTTCTGTAATATATTCAGTTTCTGAGATATATGTATCCTCATTAAAGGTGTACCGCGACCCCCGCGCCGTTAATTCAAACTTTGCGCCAGTTGGAACTCCTCTACTGGAGAAAACCTGAACTTTAACTACTGTGTTAATTCTCAAGTTTCTCAGAAGATGTCCCTACTTGTAAATTTTGAAGTTTCTGAACTGTGTCGTTTCCGATGTATTTTTGTTTTGCCTGTAGTAAGAAGTGTGAACATTCTCTTCTAGAGGACACTACTGAAGAATTACAATGGTGCACCCTAGTGCGAAGTGAAAGAACTGTTTTTTGGAGAAATTTTGAGTTCAAAAGTTTGTTCCTTGTTAAATTTCTTTCTGTTATTGTTTAAGTTGGCTGTATAACCCTGCTCTTTCCCCTTGTTTTGAATTTACCAATCCCGAATTTCTCGAATTAATTTTCCACCAATAAGGTGTTTCTTCTTCATCTTGTGTAGGGGTTCTCTTGGTTAGCCAATAAAATTCTTGTGGGAGGATGTTCTCATTCTTGAAACGCCTCGAACTTTCCGCGAGAATATATAAACTGCTAATTTTCGGGTCTCCGCGCCACTTCAGTAACAGCTATCAGTGTGTAAATTACGTAGCAGGGGGCGGGAAGCGCCTCTTTCTTCGGGCAGCAGTTCAACCACAAGGTAATGGCCTTTTAATAACTTCTTTTCTTGCTAGCTCAGCAGTTTAACTCTCGGGGCAGGTCCGAAGCCTTTTCCATGTAACTTTCCCTTAAAATGTAAAGACACTCGGTATCAATTCTATCTGTTTAAACTATAAATTGGGCTAGAGAGTGCTTAACCCTCTCGAGCTCCCACTCATATTGCTTCGAGGTGAACTTATTTTCTCAACCGTTTCTTCTAGCGTAATGTAAATTGTCTTCTCATACAAGTCACCTCTTTAGTATGGGATTAGCCCTTGCATTAACGGCCTAGTGCCAAGTAGGTTTTACACAAAATGTATTAGGAGTGCAGCTTCGCCTCCTCTCAAATTGGTATTGTCGAGGCCATGTAATATTTCTGTTTCTTCACTTAATAGGCCTCAGTAGGTTGGGTATCTTTTTACCCCTGTGTCTATGTCCTTGAAGGACAGCTGGAAAGTCGAGTTTGGTGTGGCCTTTGATAGGCTTAAACTTTGAGAGCGGATTGCTCTTTTGAAATTGATTTTGGGTGCCTCGAGGAGGCTTTATTTTGTAATTGGGAGCAAGTGCTCCTGAACATGATTGGGGTCTTCTGCCCCTTTGTCGAATCTTATTTTTGGGTAAAGTTGGGCTAATTGCTCAAGAATTGTGAGTCCGGGGCTCGAAGCCCAAATCCTGTGAATACTGTAATTGTACATTTGTTCCCTTGCTACTCTGTACCTGCCATTCTTGTTATTTCTTGATTTTGCTAAGAAAATATAACCTTGTTAAATTTTATCTTAACTTTAATTTCGTATTTTGAGACCTGTTCACCCCCGCACCTTCTTTCACCTCTGCAAATCCACGATACTCCGTAACAAAAGGCATTCAACCCACTATTCACCCTTTTACACCCCTCCTACTGGGATTTACAGAAAACGAAAAAATACTTATTCCTTTACTTTTAAAGGAGATTCTAAATACCAATTTTTACATCTGTAAACTTTTAAAGGTTTAAGATATAGACACAATCATTTTAAAAATTCACCCCCCCTTTTCACCCCCATTATCCGGATTTTTCAAAAACGAAAATATACGTGTTTCCTTATTTTTAAAGTGGATCCCCAATACCAATTTTCAGGTCTGTAATATCTTCAGGTTCTGAAATATAAGTAGCCTCGTTAAAGGCATTCAACCTCTTTTTCACCCTTTTCCACCCTTCCTATCGGGATTTTCCGAAAACAAAAACAAAACGTGTTTCTTTATTTTTAAAGGAGATTCTAAATACCATATTTTACATCTATAAACTTTAAAGTTTTGAGATATAGATACACTCATTTTAAAAATTCACCCCCCTTTTCACCCCCATTATTTGGATTTTCCAAAAACAAAAAAATACGTGTTTCTTTATTTTTAAAAGAGATCAAAGGCACCAATTTTCAGGTCTGTAATGTCTTCAGTTTCTGAGATATAAGTATCCTCATTAAAGGCATTCAATCCATTTTCACCCGCTTTTCACCCCTACTATTGGGATTTTCCGAAAACAAAAAAAATACGTGTTTCTTTATTTTTAATGAAGATTCTAAATACCTATTTTTACATCTGTAAACTTTAAAAGTTTTGAGATATAGATGCACCGTTTTTAAAAATTCACCCCCCTTTTCACCCTCCCATTAATTGGATTTTTCAAAAAAAATACGTGTTTCTTTATTTTTAAAAGAGATCAAAAGTACCAATTTTCAGGTCTGTAATATCTTCAGTTTCTGAGATATAAGTACCGGTATTCTGATTAAAGGCATTCAACCCCCCTTTTTTTTTACCGTTTTTCACCCCTCCTATTGGGATTTTCTGAAAACAAAAAAATACGTATTTCCTTATTTTTAAAGGAGATTCTAAATACCAATTTTTACATCTGTAAACTTTCAAAGTTTTGAGATATAGATACACTCATTTTAAAATTCCAACCCCCTTTTCACCCCCTTAGCGAAGGAATATCCAAAAATCCTTTCTTAGCGAGCACCTACATCTTAATATGAATCTATGCCCAAAATTTCATTTCTTTATGTCCAGTAGTTTTGGCTCGGCGATGATGAATCAGTCAGTCAGTCAGTCAGTCAGGACAAGCTATTTTATACATATAGATGAGTATCCCTGCTTTGACTAGCGGCGTAACCGCAAGGTAAACACAGCCAGTGCTTGCGCCCCATATTTCCTCAGTCGTGTTTGCCCTGTTATAGTGTGCGGAGTGTCGCCTCGTGGTGGACGTGACAACATAATGGCACAACGACGCCATTTGGACCCCGTTTTGCAGGGTAGAATACTCGGCCGCCTGGAAGCAGGCCAGACACAGACCGAAGTCTCCGTATCCTTGAATGTGCCACAAAGTGTCATTTCCAGGCTTTGGAGACGATTTCGAGACACAGGAGATGTTAGTCGTAGGCTAGTACCAGGTCGACCAAGTATAACCACCCACAGCGCTGATTTCTTTGGACCGATATCTGGCCTTAACTGCCCGACGAAATCGGAGTGCACCTGCAGGGCAATAATTGTCGGCGGAGCTTGCAGCCGTCTCAGGGGTTGCCGTGTCCCTGTAAACTGTGTACCGGAGGCTTAGAACAGCAGGGCTGTTTGCCCGACGTCCAGCGGCGTGCGTCCCGCTCACTCCAGCACAGAGACGGGTCCGTTTACTGTGAAGCCGTCAACATCGAAACTGGACCACCTCTTCAGAGGTGCGGTTGGTCCAGACTTCCTCTTAATGGACGATAATGCCCGACCGCACCGCGCTGCTCTGGTGGATGAATTTCTAGCTGACGAATACGTTCATCTTATGGACTGGCGAGCGAGGTCTGCGGATCTGAATCCTATAGAACATGCCTGGGATACATTGGGGAGGCGAACTGCATCCCGTCAGCCTCCACCAAGATCCTCCAAAACCTTCGCATTGCCCTTTCGGAGGAATGGGATCGACTGCCACAAGAGCTCTTGGACCATCTGATAGAGAGCATGTCACCGCGCTGCGAAGCATGTGTGGCCGTTAGGGGTAACCATACACTCTATTAACAGCATATTTTGTTGTAGAAGACACTGACAAGTTTTGTTAGTTGTTGTCAAAGGTACACCTTAGCTATCAGAACCTTTCTGACACTGTTTTTTTGGGACAAGTTGTGTGATATATGGCGTGTGATTCAGCTACCGTCTGTTCAGCAATCCGTCTGACATTCCTATCAGGCGGTACGGCCTCGTTTAGTGATTATGCTTAACTTTCGGACACTAGTGTATTTAAAAAGTACAGATGCCTGGTTTTTAGTGCCGAGAGTGTCCGAGGACATGGCCGGTTCGGCAGGTGCAAATCTTTCTGCGACCTGTGCGTCTGGATGTGAGATGATGATGTAGGGAGAGGGTGAAACGGGGTGTCGGGAGATGCAGACCTGCCGCATAACACCAAGCGATCTGCTCAAGGCTTACAGTCGCCATCCGACGGACGAATCACAATCAACACCGTCATATGATCTCACTCCATATGAACATTGCGGTGAGGTTTGAAACTGAATCCAGGATTTTGGCACGCAATCTGGTGATTATAAGTTGTATACCACCGACTACCCTACCCTATTGGCCAACATTCTGATGGTGAAAATTGTCGATGTGAAAACTTCCTTCTTTTCAGTCTAACACTGGGCGTGTGCTAGCGCTGAAACGCCCTTCACAAAGCGTAACGCTATCTTGCAACGCTGATATCTCCGTACCTATTGCCGATATTGCCATCGTAATTATATCGTTGCAGAGAAGAACTCGCACTACAAACTTGACACCAAGACGTTTTCTGTGATATCACCCGTCAAAACAAGATGGCCACAAAATTAGAGCCATTTTGGCTGTACCGTTCTCGAGGGCAATCGTTATAACTTCGGAACTGTTAGTTCGATTTCGAAAAACAAAGTGTTATTTCAGTTGGCGCAGCCGTTAGCGACAGACGTCTCTTTGAAAAACATACTTTCTGAAATTTTCGACAAATGTTCATTATGTCCAACTTGAAACCACAACAAATCAAGCGAAAGACGGCTAAATTCCGAACAAAATGAAACCTAAAACAGTTCTGCAGGAATAAAATCGCGTGAGCAGCAAAGGTGGTTGTTTTCATTGCGATTGTCTTAAGGTGAACAACCGCGTGGTCATCAGCACAAGGAAAATTGTGAAGATGACTATCAAAATGAGAAAAATCACGAATGATTGAAGAAAAAGAAAAAAAGCCTCTTTATACTGGATGCCCCAATAACACAGAGTCTAAAGAAAACATGTTCTTTCTGAAAACCGACGAGATCCTGCGTGGCAATGTGCGCTCACGTGCACTTCGCAGTTTCGTAAGCTTCGCGCTGTCCTGCTCTGCGGCCAACTGCTTCTCAATGTGCGCCCGGCCTTTAATAGAGGCCTTAGAGCGTGTATGTTCAGATTTCCATCGCTTTAGTTCGATTTCTATGAGTTTCGACTTGACAGTTAACCGGAAGTCAGATATTGGTGCCAAATTGTTACGGGTGCAACAGCTGATTCCCAACACACAACACGAACGGAATGTACATACTCGAATATAAGTCCATAATCAACTAATTTTTGTAGCAACATGCATAACTCACATAAGATGAACAATAACACATAACATATTTAGGATAAGGCTGTTGTTGTTTGAGTCATCAGTCCACAGACTAGTTTGATGCAGCCCTCCATGCCACCCTATACACCACTACTGCAGCCTACATCTGCTCTAATCCGCTTGTCATATTTATACCTTGGTCTACCCCTACCGTTCTTACCACCTACACTTCCTTCAAAAACCAACTGAACAAGTCCTGGGTGTCTTAAGATGTGTCCCATCATTCTATCTCTTCTTCTCGTCAAATTTAGCCAAATCGATCTACTTCGGTTCAGAGGATCCCGGGTTCGATTCCCGGCCGGGTCGAGGATTTTAACCTTCATTGGTTAATTCCAACGGCCCGGGGGCTGGGTGTTTGTGCCGTCTCCAACATCCCTGCAACTCACACACCGCACATGACACTGTCCTCCACCACAGTAACACGCAGTTAGTCGCATAATATCTGCTCTTCATTTTTCGTCACCTCAAAAGTAATTATTGATGAAAGCAGTTCTGGAGGCTTGACCATGCAAACTGGGAGGTTGGACTACAATTACGATTTATTCTTCTTCTTCGGGAGGTGTAAGACGGCTAGGGCAACAATTCATAAAAATTCAGCCATAGACACCCAAGAGAGACTCAGTGACTCTATTGTGCACAACCTAAATAGGTTAAAATCCCCAGTGTTACATTTGCGGGATTAATAAAAGCATATTTTATTTTTCTGCAGATTGTAAATCTATTTGGGGAATACCAGGTAAGTATGCCTTTTTCTGGCAGGACCTGAAATCTCGTGCGCTAAATCGTCACAATTGTTCATTATTTCAATCCACTTCAGTCACTGAACTCGTAATTAATACAATTCGTCAAATTACACCACCAATGGTATTCATATGAGTGCACGGAAATACTATTAAATGCAATGGATTGTCTTATACACTTCTTATACTAGGTCCCGCGATTGTATAACCGGTGTATAACAATTGCCATGCATTAACATTACTGCTTATAACAATCTTATACACGATAGAGCCTATATGCAGTTTATTAGTAACGTTTTGTGCTGAAGAGGTGTATAAGCTTGGTATACACAGTTTATTAGTAGGACTGTTTATAGTTATAATGTGCGTATACATAAGAGGCTTATTCACGGTTTATTAGTAACAAATTGTACATAACCGGTGTATAAACCTTGTATAAAAGTTATACGCCGTTTATTAGTAAGACTGTAACGGTACAACCTTATTCTTTCTCCCTTGTTAATACTGAATGTAATGATTTTAAGTTATTTTCTAACCGTTGGGCTCGACTCAGTGTCGTTAACCTTCCGTTAAACGCGCGCTCTGTTGTAACACCACTACACGCGCGCGGACTGACAGTCCGCGATTGTTTGTAAGCTTCCATTCTTTTCATTTCAATTCTTTTTTCAAGAATTCCTTATTTCTCTCTTTTTTCAATCTGTCTTACATCGTAATTACTTTATTTGATTTTATTTATATTGATAAATGTGTATACAATCTACATTTACAAGAACATTTCAGTCCTTTACGATAAATTAGAAGTTATCAACTGGAAATCACAGGACTTGGCAAAACTAATAGTAAATTAACAATAATTGGTTATTAATTTACTACTTGGAATAAAACTGTAATCGTTACATTCTATTAGTTGATGTATATCGCACGGAAGAAGTCACGACGTCGTGATGTTCTTGCCATGGAGTAAGAGCATTTCATTTCATCCACCTTATCAACGCCCGACTTCGTGTCATTATAGAAGGTAATCATTGAGGGTTTCGATCCATCTGAATCGTCATCAATAGAATGGTCTTCCTGGAAAGTAGATAGAACCAATACAACTTTGTCTTTTCTTGACTTGTATGACACAAGGGTATATATAGTCATTTGTGCATGTTACGATTTCTTGTAGCATTTCGTCGGTAAAGAACAATTGCAGAGCTTCAACTGGCGTCTCAGTATTCATGGCAACTCCTAAGTGTTTTATAATATTATGTTCAGGTTGCCTGACCTTTCTATTGCAGGGCGATAATTCCACTCGGCCCCGTCCTTTCCAACATATATTCCATGCTGTTCACTTTCAGTCACGTTCTCTTCGTACGTGGACTGTTTGCTCTCAGAATTATGATCACTATCGTTTACGACGTCCCGATCACTATCATCAATTGCACTAACTTCATCGTCGTCCAATGACTGCTCGATTTGATTTATAACTCTCGGAATAAATCGCACCAACTCCTTGGAAAGAGGACACAAAATAATTATTCATAGCTCATTTTGTAATATCGTGTTTTTCTCACTGTAAATAATCACAAGTAGAAAATATATCAAAATGAGCCCACTGCTCCACTTGTAGGTAATAAAAGTATATAATTTTATAATAAATAATAACGGAAGTGTGGACGACTTAACAAAGGAGTGAGTAAGACTAACAACTCACCAATACACGCCTGCGGACTCAGACTCCGCAAGTCTGCAGTTGACAATATAAACTTCTATAATCAACAGCTCGGCGATTACTCCGACATTCTCACGCCGTCACGGCCTTTGTATTGTTGCAGAAGGAAGCTACAAGAAGGCAGCTCGTTCTGCCTTGCATTTTCGGCCTATGATGCCAAAGAATAATAAAGTGCGGACTCTCACTCCGCGGCGCGTGTAACGGAGGGTTAACCATACAGTTTAGGGACCCTACTTGCCGATACAACGTCTTATAGTTACTGTTAATCTGGTATGTTGGCACGATACAGCCATTGTTTATTTCGTGACTTGCGAGAATTAAGTATTGTCACTGCCGTATTGTTAAAATCCCCAGTGTTACATTTGCGGGTATAATAAAAGCATATTTTATTTTTCTGCAGATTGTAAATCTATTTGGGGAATACCAGGTAAATATGCCTTTTTCTGGCAGGACCTAGTGTTTACACTGCACGAAGTCTTCTGGTATGGGCTAGAGCAATTTTGTTACTTTCATTGATCTGTCTCTGTCTTATCCTTGGCTTTGACAATATGAAAGCGACTGAGGTATGAGCGATGCTAGTAATGCCATTCCTTACGCAGCCGTCCCTGCTATGAATGGTGTGAAACTGTTGCCCATAGGGTCGGTTGGTGCATGCATTTCAGTGGGCTTGCCAGACTGATATGTAATAGCAACTTCTGGCTCGGTGAGGAAAGCAATGGGAAACTACCTCACTCCTCATTTCCCTAGTACGCCTCTTCAGTGATCTAGGCCATCTATGACAGCTCATGGTGGAACTGTTGAGGATCCAACCAGCCTTCGGGCTGATGACTAAACAAACATACATATACAAAAGGAAGTATAACTGAGGCATGTTCGAATAATGCATTTAATAACTTACAGCAGTTGGTGTGAAATTACGGTCTTATTTCGTCCACTACTTACGTGTAGAATTCGATTAGGACGTCTAAAAAAAAAAAAAAAAAAAAAAAAAAAAAAACTGCAAGAACTCCTCAGAAAAGCAAAGCAACATTACCTCCACTACAAAGATCAGTTGAGTTCAAATGTAAGGAAATTTCGTTATGAACCTGACTTAACCAGGTCTTGTCACGGCTTTTGTACGGTTTGCAGACTTAGCCTTTGTGTATTCTTATTGTAATATATTTGCGTGTGTATATTATCACAGCGTGGTTTCTCTTTCATCCGACAAGTAATAGCAAATTTCAAAAAGGGAGCTGAATTATTTGCGTATGTAAAAATAAAGGCAGAAATATATAAGATTAAAATAAGTGAGGATGATAGAAAGGGGAAGGAGAAGGTGGTAGTGTTTCACGTTGGTACCAACAACGTAAGGCAAGCTGATATATGTACCAACATAGTTGGAGATGTGTGGGATCTGGTAAATGCAGCACGGGTGAAGTTTAAGAAAGCGGAGATTGTTATTAGTGGAATACTGTGTAGGAGGGATACTGACTGGAGGGTGATTGGGGATTTAAATGAGACTATGGAGTGGGTATGTGGGAAACTGGGAGTGAAATTTCTAGATCCTAATGGGTGGGTAGGAGATAGGGATCTGCGTTCAGATGGCCTTCATTTAAACCGCAGTGGTACGTATAAGTTAGGAAATTTGTTTGGAAGGGTAATAGGGAGGTACATTCAGGGAAACGGGATGGCCTAGGGAGCGGTGATAAAGGAACAGGGAACTGGAAATCAAGTAGGGATGACATAAAATTGTTAGTGTTGAACTGTAGAAGTATTGTAAAGAAAGGAATAGAATTAAGTAATTTAATAGATATATATTTACCAGATATTGTAATAGGAGTTGAATCATGGCTGAAAAATGATATAATGGATGCAGAAATTTTCTCACCGCACTGGAGTGTGTATCGTAGAGATAGGATAGGAATGGTGGGAGGGGGAGTGTTCATTCTGGTGAAAGAAGAATTTGTAAGCTACGAAAAAGTTAAAGATGAGACACATGAAATTCTAGGTGTAAGGCTCATTTCTAAAGATAATAGGCAACTTGATATATTTGGAGCGTACAGATCGGGAAAGGGTAGCACTGACGCGGATTCAGAATTATTTGATAGGATAGTCAGCTATGTGGGAAACGACATGGAAAGAAATGTGATTGTAGCGGGAGATCTGAATTTGCCAGATGTAAATTGGGAAGGAAATGCGAACGACAGGAAGCATGACCAACAAATGGCAAATAAGTTAATATGGAAAGGACAGCTGATTCAGAAAGTGATGGAACCAACCAGAGGGAAAAATATCCTGGATGTCGTGCTGATAAAACCAGATGAGCTCTATAGGGAAACTGAAGTAATAGATGGTATTAGTGATCATGAAGCTGTTTTTGTGGTAGTTAAAAATAAATGCGATAGAAAGGAAGGTCTTAAAAGTAGGACTGTTAGGCAATACCATATGGCTGATAAAGCAGGTATGAGGCAGTTTCTAAAAAGTAACTATGATCGGTGGAAAACGGTAAATAAAAATGTAAACAGACTCTGGGATGGGTTTAAAGAAATTGTTGAGGAATGCGAAAACAGGTTTGTACCTTTAAGGGTGGTAAGGAATGGTAAAGACCCACCTTATTATAATAGAGAAATAAAGAGACTAAGAAGGAGGTGCAGACTGGAAAGAAATAGAGTTAGAAATGGCTGTGGAAGTAAGGAGAAATTGAAGGAACTTACTAGAAAATTGAATCTAGCAAAGAAGGCAGCTAAGGATAACATGATGGCAAGCATAACTGGCAGTCATACAAATTTTAGTGAAAAATGGAAGGGTATGTATAGGTATTTTAAGGCAGAAACAGGTTCCAAAAAGGACATTCCAGGAATAATTAACGAACAAGGGGAGTGTGTATGTGAAGATCTTCAAAAGGCAGAAGTATTCAGTCAGCAGTATGTAAAGATTGTTGGTTTCAAGGATAATGTCGAGATAGAGGAGGAGACTAAGGCCAAAGAAGTAATAAAATTTACATATGATAACAATGACATTTACAATAAGATACAAAAGTTGAAAACTAGAAAAGCGGCTGGAATTGATCAGATTTCTGGGGATATACTAAAGACAATGGGTTGGGATATAGTACCATATCTGAAGTACTTATTTGATTATTGTTTGGTGGGAGGAACTATACCAGATGAATGGAGAGTTGCTATAGTAGCCCCTGTGTATAAAGGAAAGGTGATAGACATAAAGCTGAAAATTACAGGCCAGTAAGTTTGACATGCATTGTATGTAAGCTTTGGGAAGGCATTCTTTCTGATTATATTAGACATCTTTGTGAAATTAATAACTGGTTCGATAGAAGGCAATTCGGTTTTAGGAAAGATTATTCCACCGAAGCTCAACTTGTAGGATTCCAGCAAGATATAGTAGATATCTTGGATTCTGGAGGTCAAATGGACTGTATCGCGATTGACCTGTCTAAAGCATTTGATAGGGTGGATCATGGGAGACTACTGGCAAAAATGAGTGCAATTGGACTAGACAAAAGAGTGACTGAATGGGTTGCTATATTTCTAGATTATAGATCTCAGAGAGTTAGAGTAGGTGAAGTTTTGTCTGACCCTGTAATAGTGGAGAGGGGAGTTCCTCAGGGCAGTGTTATCGGACCTTTATATTTTCTTATATATATAAATGATATGAGTAAAGGAGTGGAATCGGAGGTAAGGCTTTTTGCGGATGATGTTATTCTCTATATAGTGATAAATAAGTTACAAGATTGTGAGCAACTGCAACGTGACCTCGAAAATGTTGTGAGATGGACAGCAGGCAATGGTATGTTGATAAACGGGGTTAAAAGTCAGGTTGTGAGTTTCACAAATAGGAAAAGTCCTCTCAGTTTTAATTACTGCGTTGATGGGGTGAAAGTTCCTTTTGGGGATCATTGTAAGTATCTAGGTGTTAATATAAGGAAAGATCTTCATTGGGGTAATCACATAAAAGGGATTGTAAATAAAGGGTACCGATCTCTGCACATGGTTATGAGGGTGTTTAGGGGTTGTAGTAAGGATGTAAAGGAGAGGGCATATAAGTCTCTAGTAAGACCCCAACTAGAGTATGGTTCCAGTGTATGGGATCCTCACCAGGATTACCTGATTCAAGAACTGGAAAAAATCCAAAGAAAAGCAGCTCGATTTGTTCTGAGTGATTTCCGACAAAAGAGTAGCGTTACAAAAATGTTGCAATATTTGGATTGGGAAGAATTGAGAGAAAGAAGAAGAGCTGCTCGACTAAGTGGTATGTTCCGAGCTGTCAGCGGAGAGATGGCGTGGAATGACATTAGTAGACGAAGAAGTTTGAATGGCGTTTACAAAAGTAGGAAAGATCACAATATGAAGATAAAGTTGGAATTCAAGAGGACAAACTGGGGCAAATATTCATTTATAGGAAGAGGAGTTAGGGATTGGAATAACTTACCAAGGGAGATGTTCAATAAATTTCCAATTTCTTTGAAATCATTTCGGAAAAGGCTAGGAAAGCAACAGATAGGGAATCTGCCACCTGGGCGACTGCCCTAAATGCAGATCAGTATTGATTGATTTTGATTGATTGATCTCTCTCTAAGCTTGAAAACAGACTTAATTATGAATATCTTAATTGATCATTTATTATCATTTACTTGGGTAAGGGAATTTCCATTATTGATACATTGAGGTTAGTTTGTTGATGGCTATGTCTCGTGATTTCAATATGTTACTAGTCAAGTTGGCAGCAGTGATGAGCCATTAAAAAATGAGAATAGGGCGGTGATATTTGCCTTTTGGTCGTGTATAACTTTACGTGACGAGTACTATAAGACCGACTTGCAAATTATGTCCATACACAGAAGAACATAGGTCTGTCCTTCAGTCGCACGGTGGAATGCACTTCAATTTAATTACAATGGGTGTTAACAGCCTTCCCTCTAGCTAACGATTTATTGCCGACAACAGTCTGGTATGTCGTGCGAACCATATAAGACCTCAAAGTAGTGACCAGAGCAGGCAACGAATTTTCATTAATGCAGGAATGTCCCAAGATGTTGAGAAGGGAAAGGTTCTACCCAACCATTCACACGACTGATCACGTGAGATCGAAATCCCTCATTTATTATTTCTTTGAATTTGAATTCTGTTAAAAAAAAAATTGTAACGTCTACGAAAGAAGTAATAAACGCCGAGAATGTGAGCACAAATTTAAAAAGAACATTCCGCTGCTAATGAACTGGAGTCACAAGTTTAATTTTTGTTAGATCAGGTTCCGAGAAGAGGTTCTCATCCTCATTATTCCAGAATACGGATGAATTCACAAGAATACACGTGAAGGGAGTACGAACGAAATATTAGCAAAGTTTACAGTTCTGATCCCATCTTTACCACGTTTTCATATAAAATTTAAGCCCTCTCCAGCATTCTCTAAACCTGAGGTCCTCAAACTGTGTTGCAGAACCCCGGCAAGTTTATGACCGGTATTTAAATCTTTATTCAAGAATTGACAGCCAAGGAAATTTCACTTCCGCTTAATGTACACTCGCTCAAGAAAATGATAACGGCATGGCATTGTACACGTTTCTCGCAGGTACACTTTTCTCAGAATCAATCAATCAATCAATCAATCAATCAATCAATCAATCAATCAATCAATCAATCAATCAATCAATCAATCAATCAATCACCATCGCCTAAATTAAGGGCTGTCACTCAGGTGGCAGATTACATATCAGTTGTTTACCTAGTTTTCTCTTAAATGATCTCAAAGAAGATGGAAATGTATCAAACATCTCACTTGACAAATTATTCCAATCCTAAACTCCTGTTCCTATAAACGAGTATTTGCCCCAATATGTCCCCTTAAATTCCAACGTACCGAGCTCGATAGCTGCAGTCGCTTAAGTGCGGCCAGTATCCAGTATTCGGGAGATAGGTTCGAACCCCACTGTCGGCAGCCCTGAAAATGGTTTTCCGTGGTTTCCCATTTTCACACCAGGCAAATGCTGGGGCTGTACCTTAATTAAGGTCACGGCCGCTTCCTTCCCACTCCTAGCCCTTTCCTGTCCCATCGTCGCCATAAGACCTATCTGTGTCGGTGCGACGTAAAGCAACTAGCAAAAAAACAAAAACAAAAAAAAACAGTAGGGAAGATCATAAAATAACGTTGGAATTTTTTTTGCTACTTGCTTTACGTCGCACCGACACAGATAGGTCTTATGGCGACGATGGGACAGGAAAGGGCTAAGAGTGGGAAGGAAGCGGCCGTGGCCTTAATTAAGGTACAGTCCCAGCATTTGCCTGGTGTGAAAATGGGAAACCACCATTTTCAGGGCTGCCGACAGTGGGGTTCGAACCTACTATCTCCCGAATACCAGATACTGGCCGCACTTAAGCGACTGCAGCTATCGAGCTCGGTTTTCCTACTTTTAAAAGGTCCACTCAAGCTTATTCGTTTACTAATATAATTCCAAGCCGTCTCTCTACTGACAGCTCGGAACATCCCGCACCGAGCGAGTGGCTGCGCGGTTTGCGTCACGTAGCTCTCAGCTTGCCTTGCCTTGATTTATCATTTAGGAATAGTATAAGTGATATCTCAGTTTGTTTGTGTCATGTTCCAATGTTGAGCTGCGGTAAAGAAGTAGGGGACTAGAAATAATAATGATATTGCATTGAAAATTACTCACATATGTTCAGCACTACATTGTGAATATGTTTAGGTCCCGAAATAATAATATTTTCAGTCTCCCTATTTCTTTACCACTGCCCCAACAGTCAGTCACAATATTCATAACTTTCTATTGATGTAAATGGGTGGCCGATAATTTTCTCATAACTTTTCTTACATAACTTAATTCCTGTGAGTCGATGTGAAAATGTGAAGAACGCTAATCACAATGAATAAGTAGTTGAAAAGTGGAAGTTTTATACAAAAGGACGATCATTCGGGACGAATAGATGTTAGTTTGTATTCAAGAGGTGGTGGCTTCGAACTCCACTGTAGGCAGCCCTGAAGATGGTTTGCCGTGGTTTCTCATTTTCACACCAGGCTGGAGCTATACCTTAAAGTCATGGCCGTTTGCTACCTCGTCTCAGCCCTGATCTATTCAATCTTCGCCATAAGACATATCCGAGTCGGTGCAACGTAAAAACAATACCACTAGTTTGCTCCATCTGACGATAAACACTTACGAAATACATTTTGGCGTCCCGGAGAAGGGTTAAACGGGACTATCCTGGGTAAACCGAACACTTGGTCATCCTAATACACACACACACACACACACACACACACACACATAATGAAAGTGGAATGATCTGACTACAAGTGTCACGTCCGGCTGGTAATCGAACGAGATAAAATAAGAAGCGGAAGCAGTCTCGACTTCAACCGGAGGAATGTTATTGCGTAATACAGGTTATCGGAATGTTCGCAAAAAGTAGATAATTCCACACGTTAAGATAAGGCTTCCCAGTTGCTGAGATCTCTTCTAACAGGTATGACCATCATTCGCTTATAGAAAACTTTAGACATTCTTCAAAAGTATCATTAATCATAATAGAGTTAGCAGTTAAGTGAGGTGAAGGAAAAAAAAAAGGGAAAAATGCTAGAGGTTGCCAATTGACGAAGTAATTATATTGGTTTTACGTCCCACAAACTACTTTTACAATTTTTGGAGTAGCCAAGGTGCCAGAATTTTGTCCCGTAGTTCTTTTACGTACACGGTAAATCTACGGACACGGGGCTGACGTATTTGAGCACTTCCAAATACAACCGGACTGAGCCAGGATCGAACCTGCCAACTTGGACTAAGAAAGCGAACGCCTCGCCTTAATCGTCGGAGCCACTTACCCCGGTTATTTAATTGACAAAGTAGGACCGCCAATCGTATAAATTGGAAATGTACGTTTCAGCGTTAATTACCATGGTAATTCCTTGCTAATGCTGATATAAGTAGTTTCACATGAATAGCTTTGAACCTTGATATGTGGTTATTCTTTGATTTTTTTTTTTTTTTTTACATTAATATTAATTCTATACAGTTTAAAAGTAACCATTAAAAGTTTCCGAATGGTTCTTGTGGCGCCTATCATTAATCCTGTAGCCTGCAATGTTCCCACTAACACCGTTTTCCCTTCAGGTAGGGAACTCCATGTATATAAATCATCATCATCATCCTCTTCTTCCGCTTGTCGCACACTTGTGGGGTCGCGGGTGCGAACTGTGTCGCACATGAGGATTTGGCCCTGATGTCTTGACAGAAACTCTATGTTTCTGATGTGGTGTGGTGGTTGGTAGTGTGGTGTTGTGTCTGAATATGAAGAGGGGGGTATTGGGACTAACACAAACACCCAGTCCTCGAGCCAGAAGAATTAATCCAAGGCGATTAAAATCCCCGACCCAGCCAGGAATCGAAGCCGGGACCCTCTGAACCGAAGGCCTCAATGTTGACTATTCTGCCACAGAGTTTGACTCCATGTATATAAATATAAATCCATATATACAAATAAAATCATAATTTTGTCTGGATACTTTTCTTTTTATCTCGGATCAGGTAAACAAAAGTCGAAACTGAGTTTGATTCAATTGTTCGTCTGTCTAGTTGTTTGTGTGAACATCACGGGAAAACTGCTCGAGAGAATTTCTTGAAAACTGGTAGGGGCCTATTAAAATTCAGGGATATCTAGAGACTGCACAGCGGCGTAGCAATATTAAGGGGACCAAGCAAGAAATGTCAAATGTCTCCGGTAGCTGTACTCAAAAACTCTACAATCTGAAGTGGCTTTAAGTTCACAAGAACCGTCAACTCTCGTATTATTACTTACGTACCACACTGCAAACACGTCACTTCTGGCTACCAACGATTCTAGGTATCACGAGGCATAGATAATTCAAAGATGTAACTAGCTAATGTAATTGACATAGAGCGAACAAGCGCTTATCCTTGCCAGTTCTTGGCCGGACTGTGAACGTGCTTCTCGTTCGGCGCCGTCAGAATTAAGGGTCCTCCCAAGGGGATGATCGATTCTGTAATATCAAATCCCTCACCCAGTAGTTCCCAATGTTTTTCAGTTCACGGCGCCCTTGTTAAATAAGGATATTCAGATGACGACCTAGATCGAAACTAGGGCTGATAACAGGATCCGAAAAAAAACAAAAAACAAAAAAAAAACCACCCTGTCTCTCTCTTGAGCTAAATGTAACTCTGTGTTTACAGAATAATTTATTTGACTTTTTCTTACACAGAAACTGGACTTTTCTGAAAGCCTGGATTGAGGCTCGCAATTTTCTCTCTCTCTCTCTCTCTCTCTTTGTTATTGTAAACATACTTTGGTTTGTTTAGTCTGTTTAAGAACAGTAAACTTAACTTTTCCAGCAGACTCGACCATTGGAATGTGTAAGTTCTGACCCTCTATGTCTTAATTTTAATAGAAAGTTCTAATGTGTGGCTGTCAGGTCTATGTGTACCCCACAAAATATGGTTTTGAATCAAAGAACTTATTCCGAAGACTAAATAAATAGTCTATGACCAACATACAATTATTTCATTTTTTTTTTTTTTTTTACTAATTTGCTTTACGTCGCACCGACACAGATAAGTCTTATGCAAGGCCAACAAGTGCGGCCTTGTCTTATGGCAACGATGTGATAGGAAAGTGTTATGAGTGGGAAGGAAGCGGCCGTGACCTTAATTAACGTACAGCCCCAGCATTTGCCTGGTGTGAAAATGGGAAACAACGAAAAAGCATCTTCAGGGCTGCTGGCAGTGGGGTTTGAACCCACTATCTCCCGAAAGCAATAATCTAACTCAATTCGGAGGGAGGAGTACATACCTATTCCCCATAAGTAGATGTATGATCCATTTCGCATTTATTTATGTACGATTTCGTGAAAGTAAAGTTAATATCACCGTAGCATTTGGCGAAATATCTCTTGTTCTATCGCTTGAATTTCCATTTTAAAATGTTCTAAACTTATTCATAAAAAGCCTTGTGAATTATTTATGTGAAATGAATATATATATATATATATATATATATATATATATATATATATATATATATATATAAAGAACAATATTGATGATCATTCAGTATTCCTTTATTATAGACCTAATTCAGTTTACGTGATAACGATTACGCGCTAGAATTCAATTTTTTTTTTTAACTTTGTAAAATATAAAATAGCATATGTTACAATGAAAGTCGCTTTCATTAGTTTTCAGTGACTGACAAGCAAATCGTTCGCATTCTTTGAGAAATGATCGCTGCAGCAATGGATGGACAGGGAACCCAAATAATTTTAATGCAGCATTTGTAAAGTTCGGGTGCATTAATTTAAATGCTTGCAGTGACTGAATTATCCCAACTTCTTGACTGGGGTTTTCTTCGATTTGTTTTATATCTTTAAAAGCAAGGTATCCAGCAAAAATGAGACTGTTTGCCGGATCATACAACGGTTCACTGAGACTGGGACCGTCCGAGATAGGGTCGCCCACGCAGTGAAAGGACCAATGGTGGTTCGTATTCGGAGAAATCCTGTCCTAAAGTAATCAACCCTGGCGAGAGAGCTGAACTTCAAAAATTTCAATGCTACATGTGCTCAGAAGTGACCTGGGTATTTGGGCTTATCGACGCAGTACAGGTCACTTTCCTCGCTCCGCAACTGAAGGCTTCTTTCCTGATCGACACTCTGTAGTCTGTAGAGCATGTTAGCTGACAGCAGTGGTATAAGGACGAGCATTATCCTGTTGGAAAACACCCCCTTGAATACTGCGAATGAATGGCAGCAGAAGTGATTCAATCACCAGTCTGACGCAAAAATCCGCTGTCAAGGTTCTTAGGATAACGACGAACATGCTCGTGCTGTCAAAGGAAATCGCTCCCCAAATCATAACTCCTGTTGTAAGTCCAGTGTGTCGACGCCGCAGACAGCTCGATTCCAAGCGCTCACCTGGCCTCGTCCTCACCAACCTACGGCCATCACCGGCACCAAGACAGAAACGGCTCTCATCTGAGAACACATCAGATCTCCACTCCACCCTCCAATACGCTGTAACTTGACACCACTGAAGTCGCGGATGGCAGTGATTGGGAGTAAGTGATATGAACACTCAGGAGGTCCGAATCGGAACTGTTCCCCAAGTAATCGATTCGTTATAGTTCGCTCTGTCATTCTGGTGCCAACTGAAGCAGATGGCGGCTGTCGACAGTGGGGTCAGGGATTCCTGTAAGGCCTAATTACAGTTGAATACATCAGTAACAACGCTAGGATTCAACCAAGACACTATCCTTGTCCCGAGTTCAATGTGTTTATTGTTTACAACACACCCAGTCAATAGCACTGACATCCTCTTAGATGGGATCTAAGGACCACATGCCCTAATTAAGTCCATAAACACCTTAAATTTGTGCCCTCATTTGTTTCTACACCTCTTACCATTAAAAACCGAGTCTAACTTTGTCGCATTGGTCTCCATCTATTTCTCTTGACCTCTCGCTGAGTCCATTAATCGCCGAGGTAACCTATCATTCCTCATTCGCATCATATTATCCGACCACCAAAACCAGTTTATGTGTAGGTACAACTTCATTCCTCAAGTTTATTCCTAACTTTGCTTTCGATTTCATTACAAGTACCCTCCTACCGTTGTTACCAACTGTTTGTACCACCAATCATTCTTGCTACTGTTATGTCTGTTAAACTTATAGATATCCTAAGTTCACGCAGCTTTCACTCCCATACAGACAAGTCGCCCTGCAAACAGACTGATATACTGATAGTTTCGCCCACAGAGCTGGTTTTTCCTTACAAAATACTGTTGATTGCAACTGCGAGCTCACAAGGTTAGTTCTACTTCACTTGATTAATTTCACATACTATATGCCTCAGGGATGACCTATAGAACACCCCTTGTAAAACATGGGCCCATTTAACAATATGTTTTCTTTCTCATCAGGAAGCATACAACTGAGTACGCAGGAAAAGCAGAAAGCCCACAATGTACTTGACAGTCTGTTGGCAGGCCTGTTGGCTGAAGCACTTATCAAAATTGTAGTGAGGTATGATCATAGATAATAGGCAATCAAGAAAACTGTGGCCAACATACATGTGGTACTAATTTTTGGTGTAGGCTGAGTGGACCTCAGGACCATATGCACCTCTGGAAGTGGAAATCTCGTTTCTTACATTTTTCGACTTTCTGACGGGGAATCGAACCCACGTCCTTCCGGGTGAACCGAGCACGCCTTTACCGCCTCGGCCAGGCAGCCCGGGATATGGTCTCATAGCTGACCATAAATATGTATTTGGCTCTTAATTTCTTCTTCAGGTTCCAAACCATATATATAAGTGGGAATCAATTTTTGGGTCAAACTAAGACCATCACATGACCGTTTATTCTTCTGGAACCACCTAAACCGCAGATTAAACAAGTGTCAACCTCACATGACAATATAAAATTGTACAGCTTATATTCAACAAGACTAAAGACATATTGAAGCTGGACTATACACTATGTGTATAAAACAACAGAGTCATCATCATTTTTTTAAAGGATTTTATATTACAGTGCAACATCATCTTGTACCATAATTTTATTTAATATTCATCTATGCAGGTGGTATAATGTGTTTTAAATTGTTTTAAGATTGTTTGTGATTGCCTAATTTGACTCTATGGCTGATAATGGCACGATGTAAGTGCCGAAACTAGTACCTTATGTAAACGACATGTGATCGATTCACACTAATAAATGTTATTGTATTGAATAGGTGGACCCTTAATAATTTCAATTTATTGTACCAAGTAAGTTATGTCTGAAATGGTTTTCCATACCTAGGAAAATATGATACACAATCTGCTAATCAATCAGTTGGAGAGAGTGTAGTTTTCAGTTTGTCTGATCCCTTCATAGGAACGGCCTAAATGTCACTACAGTCAATTTTTTTACATCCTCAAATTTCGCTGATAACTAGAAGACTAAATCACTTAGTTTGGTTGGAACAGTGAAGCGGGCAAGGCAAGATCAGTAAAAGAAGGGCGCAAGCCTCTCATAAGTGCAGTTGTATTCCAGAAATCTACTTATGATTCAACACTGACTATTTATATACCAGGGAAAAAATGTGCTAATCCTTGGTACTTTTGCATCCTAATGTTGACTTTTGTGGCCATGAAAAGAAGACTGTGGAGACAGTAAGCTATTACAAAAAAGGGGGTTAGCAGCAAAGGGGAACACATGCCAAAATTTATAAAATGGAGTTTGTATGCAGTAAGTGTAAAGGAAGATCCAATCTGTTCAGTGGCAAAACAGTGCTGCAATCTAGCATGCTGTTACAGAGCCATTTCACTAAAGTGTTATTTTGTCTGGCGGCAGAGGAAGACACGTACACTTATACCTATTTGCCTGCAAACTGCTTACAATAAGCCAGCTGAAATAAACACTAGTATGCTGTTGTACACTTCAGTAAAGTTCATAATCTTAAACATTATATAGGCCTAGGTTTATGTAATAATTGTGAATTATTATGCAAGTTGTGGAAGAAAATATTGATGATATGCCTGAGAGCAAAAGTTCAAATAATACTATTAATAACCAAGAACTTGCATGATTTTTAAACTTAACCTCAAATAATTTTAATCTTCTTTTTTAACTTACTGTATGGTCTCTCAACTTACCAAGTTTTTTGTTACACGTAGGCTGAAAACTTTTTACTCACTATTTTCAATGGTTATTATAATCATAACTGTTTAGTTTTTGCATGTAACATACACTTTGTTATTTTGACAATGTCTCTGAATGTCTTTCCACTGGGCTGGCCATGTTTTAATATAGATATTAAAATAACTATATTATAACCAAATAAGAACAAAATTTATTTATATTATTAAACCACTTTCAGATCCTCAAGATGACATGAATGAAGACAGGAATTATTAACCCGAGTATTCTTCATCTTCATCAGAAGGAGAGGTGGATACAGCAAAAAAAGAGCAAGGAAGTTGGTAAGGTGAAAGAAGATGAAGGGTCCAAAAACATAATGAGAGATGCTAGATCAGTCAAGCCTTATGAGCACAAGTGCAGATACCAGTGCAAAAATATTACTGAAGAGGAAAGAAACAATTTTTAAAGAGTTTTGGGCCTTAAGGTCACAGGACCTACAAAACATCTTTAATAAATGGATTCATAGAAACAGAATCCCCCCAAAAAGGTTGCCTCTCGTGTTATGTTGTTGGGTAAAAGAGTGTGTAAATGGTTTCCACTTGACTTATAAAAAATAAAAATTAAAAGGTTTGACAATGTAAGTTACTGACTCAGAGAAAAGTGTCAAGGTTCCTCTGTTTCTTTCAGGGACAAGTGAGAAAGCCATGCCCCAAGCAACAAAATTCCACAAAATCTTATCCAGAAAATTAAAGATCACACTGAATCATTGCCTCAAGTTTTCAAGCCACTGCTCTATAAAACATAGCTCAAATACAAAGTAGTGAGCTGAATATAGCCAGAAAATGGATAATCTGTATGCGGAATGGTGCAAAACTCAAGGAGAGAACCCAATTAAGGAATTATTTTACCTGACATATTTTTGTAACACAATACAATTTTAGCTTCAAAACTCCACAGACAGACACGTGCAATATATGTGGCAGTCTTGAACACAAATTTAAGTAAGTTATGGAAGAAGTATAGAGGAAATAAAAGTAAACAAGAAACAGAAAGAACTACACTTGAGAAAAGCTGAAAAAGCTACAGGAAAAAGGAAAACTGGCAACAGTTAGCATTTAAGAAGACCCTTCAGTAAAATCAATTGTTTTGAGTTGGAAAAAACTGCCAGTTTTGACGTGTAATAGAGTCTACTATACAAGGCAGTTGTGGACTTACAACTTTGCGATGCGTGACCTTGGTTGCAATCAGGCCACAATGTTTATGTGACATGAGGCAGAAGGTGGCAGAGGATCTCATGTTAGTATTGTTGACAATGGCATGTAGAATCTTACAATATACTGGTTTTTATTTTGTATCTGCCCCCCACACACAGTTATCACTGAAAGCAATGAGATGTTTTACTGTGGGGGCAGTTGTTCTGTGTATTTCAGCAAACAAGATCTGAAGTGCTTGACTAAAAATTCTTGGTCCCTCGGCATTCATTCATGGAGTGTGATCACGACTTCATTTTTTTTTTTTTTTTTTTTTTTTTTTTTGCTAGGGGCTTTACGTCGCACCGACACAGATAGGTCTTATGGCGACGATGGGATAGGAAAGGCCTAGGAGTTGGAAGGAAGCGGCCGTGGCCTTAATTAAGGTACAGCCCCAGCATTTGCCTGGTGTGAAAATGGGAAACCACGGAAAACCATCTTCAGGGCTGCCGATAGTGGGATTCGAACCTACTATCTCCCGGATGCAAGTTCACAGCCGCGCCTCTACGCGCACGGCCAACTCGCCCGGTGATCACGACTTCAGTCTTATAGAAAAATAGAAGAAGTCTGTCCAGTACATTTTTGTACCTGAGGATTGAGTGTATGTAGTTGCAAAAAGCACACTGCAATTTTCATGTAGTCAGAATTACTGAAGATCTCCATTCAACTGAAAACACGAATGAGTCTCTAAAACATAACGTTGTGGGGATCAGCAAATTTCAATGGATCAGTTAAAAGAAGGATCACTCATTTACACTTTCTACAAGTGCTTGCTCAATGAAGATCTGGAGTTTGAAATTTACGATTAAAAAAAAACAAAACAAAAAAAAAAAACAACATAAGGTTGAGTGCCCAATGACAAAAGCATTAACTTGAACACCTTTGTATGAAGTGCCTTCAGAAATCACCATTGTAAAGTACTACGATTTACAGTCTCTTTTATGATATTTGCCACCAAATCACTATGAAATTTACAAAACACTCAAGCATGGTAGATAAGAAAAAAATTTCTCTGATGCAGTGGCATCATCTTCCACATCAGAGGACAATGATGATAACATCATGCAATACGTCTAGGATTCAGATTAATAATCATTCATACCTAACAGGAGTATGAAAGAGAAATCAGGGGAAAGAGACCAGTGGGCAGACCTAGAGAAAAATGGACAGACTTAGTGAAGAAGGATGTAGAGGAGAGAGGTCAGGATTGGGAGCGGAATGGTTCATGGACAGAACTAAATGGAGGGGGCTCGTATACCACAATTGGGAAACTGGAGTTGGTCAACGATGATGATGATGACTTCTTACTGATACTTAATATTATTAATTTTTAATAATATATTTTATAATTTTGTAACAATAAAAATATTATACATAAGTTGAATAATTTTTTTTATTATCCATATCATTAAACAAAACCTGTAAATCTTTGAAGGGAAAAGGAGCACACATGACCAAGTTGGATGTAAAGAGTGCAAATGATTGCAAGCTTGCATGAAAAAGATTCTTCTGTCCAGGGTAATAATAATAATTATTATTATTGCTTATGACTTCATATACAAATGTACAAGACTACGCAGAACAAATTGATATTAATAATGTTTTGTTTAACATTAACCAGAAATTACAATAAGATCCAAACTTTGCAGCTCTTTTTCTTAGAAGTAAATTTTTGACACTGATACACCTTTACTTCTAACCCTACTCATTCAATTAAGTACGGGATTGATATAGTTGACCAGATGGCTCAGCTCTCCACAGTAAAGTGTAGTTCTCAGAGATGTACGGTACACGTTTGGTACAATATTCTTGATCTAACGGGAATAAACACACAGGTTCTGTACAAACATACAATGGGAAAGAAGATTCACCACAGAAATTTTATCCTGGAATTAACCCTGAAACTTCATGCTTCATATATGGAAATGAGAAATCATGCCAATTCATATCCAGAAAGAACTCTCATACAAAATGAAGAGAAGAATACAAGGGTCATGAACACCAGAGTCAGGTGCAAAGTTGATTACTGGAAAGGGAACAAAACTTGTTACATGTGCATGTGATGGCAGAAACCTGCATGTGGGAAGTGCCCAGAGATTAAAAAACATTTGGTGTTTGAAATGATGAATACTGAAATTTTATTGCAAAAGTTCCTGAGTTTTTCAGTTACATTACAACAGTCAATGAACAATATACAATACAATCCAAGTACATAATAATCCTAATACAGTATCGTATATTAATCAAAACATAGTATTTATACAACAATTATACCATAGGCTACCGTATTTAAAGTGTTGCAACAAAAAAATTATTAAATAATAAATAATGTTATTTGCTTTATGTCCCACTAGGTACTTTTACAGTCTTCGGAGATGCTGAGGTGCCGGAATTTTGTCCTGCAGGAGTTCTTTTATGTGCCAGTAAATCTACAGACACTAGGCTGTCGTATTTGAGAACCTTCAAATACCACCAGACTGAGCCAGGATCAAAATAATTATTATAAATTAAGTAAGAATAGGGACACATACAATATCGGTAAGCAAGTAATGACTAGCCTAACTAAAGAAGGACTTAAGACTGAAATTCCTGGATAAGTTCAAAAAGGTCATCACAGGAATGCAAGCCTGTTTCAATTAATTTATTTTTCATGTTGATTTTAAAAGGACAGCTGTCTACATGTAATTGGTAGAACATTAAACATCTTAATGGCAGGGGGGGGCTTGATTTAACTACCTTTTCTTAAAGCTTAAATAATCTCTCTGATTCTCTTTGGTGAGTACAAAGAACTGCAGTATAGAACAGGTAGTCATGAACATGAGCAAAGTATAAAGTTCTTAAGGTTTCTACACTCATGTGGGATCTTAATTTCCTTAGCATGTTGATGCATTAGTTAACTCTGCCTAAACTTCTTCCACGTAAAAAATATAGTCTAAGGTCAATTAATATCCCCAAAAATTTCAATGAAGTAGGACCCTCCTCTACTTTATAACCAGGGGCAAATGAAAACTTTAATAAATCTTGCACTTTATCTGGATTTAAAAACAAGAAATTTTTTGTTACATCAATCTTTAACGGCCTCTGAAGGTAGTTTTTGTTAGATGTGTTACATCATATTCCGACTTTGCTTTAAAACATATCATCTGTAAAAATACGCCCATCTACAGAAGGCCCTGTGATGTTGCGGGGC
Organism: Anabrus simplex; assembly: GCF_040414725.1. Classification (NCBI taxonomy): domain Eukaryota; kingdom Metazoa; phylum Arthropoda; class Insecta; order Orthoptera; family Tettigoniidae; genus Anabrus; species Anabrus simplex. Next base: position 91,605,261 of record NC_090269.1, on the reverse strand, counting down.
AACTCATTAACATAAATTATAAACAACGTGGGCCCAACAGTTGACCCTTGAGGCATGCCATGAGCTACTGGTAAGAAAGCTGATGTTGAATTTTGAAATGTAACCCTTTTTATACCGTACCTATTACTCATGTAAGATCGGACTAACATGATAGATTGTTCGTCAAGCCCACAAACCTTCCATTTTTCTTAAAAATTTCATGAGAGACTGTGTCAAAATCTTTTCAAAGGTCAAACTGCCTGGTCTTTAATGAAAATCTGGTATCCAAAGCATCAAAACAATTCTAAAAGGCAGTAACAGCTTTGAAAGTTTCAAAAACAGATATATATCCAAACTGACAATTACTAAATAGATAGTGAGTTTCAAAATAAGATATCAGTTTTTTAGACATTAAAACTTCAAAAATTTTGGAAACTATAGGAATGATAACTTAATAATATGTACAGAATCAGCCTAAAAAATTCTACTGCAAGTTTTCTGTACACATTTTCTCTCCAAGAAATGTTGTCTTGCAAATTTTTGTGTAAAGACTGTACAATTTCAGTTCTGAATTTAGTTTTCTCTTTCCTAGTGACAATTGTGTTAGTATAAACCAGGTGCACTGTATTGAGACATGCTAGGCCTACTGAATAATAAAAATATCTATATGAGTCTCTCATGAAATTTTTAAGAAAAATGGAAGGTTTGTGGGCTTGACGAACCATCTATCATGTTAGTCTGATCTTACATGAGTAATAGGTACGGTATAAAAAGGGTTACATTTCAAAATTCAACATCAGCTTTCTTACCAGTAGCTCATGGCATGCCTCAAGGGTCAACTGTTGGGCCCACGTTGTTTATAATTTATGTTAATGAGTTGCCCCGTAACATCACAGGGCCTTCTGTAGATAGGCGTATTTTTACAGATGATATGTTTTAAAGCAAAATGAGACATTAGTCTTTACCAGTACCAGTATATGCCTAGGTAGACTGTCCAAGCCAGTCCTTCTAGTGTTAAAGACTATGAACATCTGTCTGTAGTTTTTTTAAATTTTAATCTAACAGGCCTATTTGGTTTTTATACTGGAAGGAAGAGATCAAATCAAGAGCAGCAACAATGAAAAGATTATGAAACCGCACGGGCCACTGAGAGCTAGGAAACGAGTACATTATGACAAGCCACTGACAGGGAAAAGTATGTGCCTCAGAATCTAAGGAACGTGAGCGGTGGATAAACATTTAATCATGCACATCTCAAGTGATTGTGCTGTCAACGAGGGATATGACAGCTAGTGATGATATGAAAATTGATCACATTAAATTATGTCAGTAGGGAAGACACTTAAGAAGATTGAATGTCAGGGTGGGAATACAAAGCTGGAAAATTTAGAGCATTTCAAGTATTTACTATGTGTATTCTCCAGAATGGCCATAAAGAAAATGAATTTGAATCAAGGTTTAGCAAAGCTAATGCAGGGAGTCTGTAGTTAATATCAATAGTATTGTGTAAGAAAGAAACTTTGCTACACGGAAATGAAAAATGAGTGGGCTCCAGATATCTTATTCATAAATTAGAAGTAATGGACAAAAAGTAGTGAGGATGACTGCTGGTACAAACAGATGGGAAAAATGGTGGGAGGGTGCTTGGAATGAGATAAGGGCTACATTTGGAATATACTTGATGGATGACGCTTTACATATAAACCCACCTTGGTGGTGGGGTCACGTGAGGTGAATGGAGGAAGATGGTTAGCGGTACCTACGAGAATGACTGACTCAGCTATGGAGAATAAGGGTAGGAGGAGACCAAGACAGCAATAGTCAGACTCGGTTTTTAATGATAAGAGGTGTGGAACTACATGAGGTCACAGAGCCTAGTTAGTTGCAAATACAGGATTGAGGAGGCACTTAGTTAATTCACAGAAGCTTGCAGACTGAACGATGAAAGCATAACAGTCTATAATGAAGATTTGCATATGATTAATAACTTGAGGATAGATTCAATCAAAATTTACAATGAGTTCGCTAACATTTCCACATTTTATAAGTCAGGTATTCCGGAACCACAAGCTAAAAATAAAGATGAATGACTTGTACGAATTTAATTAAAATGACAACAAACCGATTTCACACATTAAAAAACCACCGAATTGTTCATGTGTAGTTACAAAGGTAGGTGGTTTATGCCTATCACTAACTTCCGAAGGGTTGTAAATATTAACGAATTGGCTATTCTTCACTAAAAGTCATCACATCCATAAATAAGTATAAAGGACGGTACGAGCGGTTTAATATTTATATTATTTTAGAAGTCAGCCTTCTTCGTTTGCCCGCTTTCTAACATAATATGTATATAAAGGATAGGTTGGTGTACTTTTAAAAATAATTAAAGAACTTACCAACTTTGAACTCTGTTTGGTGGTCCTTCATCAACTGACTGATGCTGAGCGACGGAATAACCAAAATAAGAGTCTCGTTCACCTCTCTTAATTATTGGGATACGATGCTCCAGGTTAAAGGATAACACGCATTCCAAACACACTGATATTAAAACCACGAATGATATGTATTCCATTTTTAAACCATACCGAGCTCACACACTCACACACCAAACCAACAGCACACACCGCTTTTGAAGTAATAACGCAGAGTAATAACTAAAACTACTGCCACTGCCAGCCGTCTGCTTCTAACCAACCGCACCTACCGCAGGCTCAGTGTACTTGAGTCTAGGGAATGTCGAAGGAGCAGCCATCATCGGCTTTGCTCGTGACTGCTCGAGAAACCTCGGCGTTTAGTACCGCCTACCTAGCTATTGCGCGCCACGTGTGGGGCAAGGAGAAGAAGAAGCTCTGTTTTGTTTGTTGTTGGTTGCAGCTTTTCGCGAAGCCAGTATTGCTTTTAAATCGTGCTGCTGTGTTCAGACTGTGTTAATAAACTTCTGCAGTATTTGGAGGTCCACTTCATGAAACAGTGAATTAGTTACGTGCATTAAGTGGTTTATTGCGCATTGTAGTGAACTTTTTGTGTTTGCACAATGGACAATTTCGTATGTAGTGAGTGTAATCAATTTGTTACTCCAGTAAGAAAAATGTGTTATAGGCCCTCCGTCAGTAGAATAAACTCTTTCTTCTGCTTTCCTCGAGGCAAACCAGTGTAAGTAAATTCCAATATTGTGAAATATTAGTGGCGGTGCAGAGATTGCACTCATAGGTTTGACTTTAATTTGGCTTTTTTTATGTTTTAGGTGTGATCAATGGAAGGGACCTACCTACATACATACAAGATATGTTGAGATCACTTCCAATCCACAGATTTTAGGAATCCTCGGCACTTTAGTCAGGGGTAAGTCATGAATCAATCACTCAGTCTCTTAATCTGCATTTAGGGCAGTCGGCCAGGTGGAACATTCCCTATTGGTTTTTTTTCCTAGCCTTTTCTTAAATGATTGCAAAGAAATTGGAAATTTCTTGAACATCTCCCTTGGTAAGTTATTCCAATCACTAACTCCCCTTCCTATAAATGAATATTTGCCCCAATTTGTCCTCTTGAATTCCAGCTTTATCTTCATATTGTGATCTTTCCTACTTTTAAAGACACCAGTCAAACTTATTCGTCTACTAATGTCATGCCATGCCATCTCTCCACTGACAGCTCGGAACATAACTGAGATTCAGTATGGACCCAACATGATTTTTATGACTTGTAACATACCACTTAGTCGAGCAGCTCGTCTCCTTTCTCCGAAATTTTCCCAGCCCAAACTTTGCATTATTTTTGTAACGCTACTCTTTTGTTGGAAATCACCCAGAACAAATCGAGCTGCTTTTCTTTGGATTTTTTCCGGTTCTTGAGAATCAAGTTATCCTGGTGAGGGTCCCATACGCTGGATCCATACTCTAGTTTAGGTCTTACCAGAGACTTATATGCCCTCTCCTTTACATCCTTACTACAACCCCTAAATACCCTCATAACCATGTGCAGAGATCTGTACCCTTTAGTTACAATCATATTTATGTGTTTATCTCAATGAAGATCTTTCCTTATATTAACACCTAGATACTTACAATGATCCCCAAAAGGATCTTTCACCCTATCAATGCAGTAATTAAAGCTGAGAGGACTTTTCCTATTTGTGAAACTGACAGCCTGACTTTTAACCCCGTTTATCATCGTACCATTGCCTACTGTCCATCTTACAACATTATCGAGGTCATTTTGCAGTTGCTCACAATCTTGTAACTTATTGATTACTCTGTACAGAATAACATCATCAGCAAACAGCCTTATCTTTGATTCCACTTCTTTACACATATCATTTATATATATAAGAAAATATAAAGGTCCAATAATACTGCCCTGAGGAATTCCCCTCTTGATTTTTACAGGGTCAGAAAAAGCTTTGCCTACTCTAATTCTCTGAGTTCTATTTTCTAGAAATATAGCCACCCATTCTTGTTTTCTTCATGGGGCCTCTAAATATTAGTTCCTAATTAGTGTCGACCTCTAAGATCTTTTGCTACCATGTTTTTCCTTCATTCCCACCTAGATATACCTGCTCCCTTCACAAAGCAGCAGGTTGTTCTTATTGGGTCTTCTTGGATTTGTCCTCTCACTTCACCTGGTAGTCCTAGAGTAGAGAGTCTGATTCTACCCAACGCCTCACATTCGAAAAGTATGTGTTCAGCTGATTCCTCTGCTTCATTGTATTTCCTACATATGTTGTCTCTTATTACTCCAATTCTATGTAGGTTTTTTTTTTTTCAGATGGCAGTATCCTGTCAACAGGTCTACTACCCATCTTATATTTCCTCTGTTGAGTTTCAACAACTCTTTAGTATGCTTCTTGTTTAATCCTTTTTCAGTTCCTTTGCAAGCCTGCATCCTGGAGTAATTTTCCAGTTCTCCATTTGTCTCTTTTGTACCCATTTTCCTGTGTAGTGTCGGGCTTGTCCATAGGAAATCCCGCATACAGGTTCCGGGCCTACAAAATGTGTTTCTGCCACTTTCCTAGCCAGTTTATCTGCCTTTTCATTTCCTTCTATACATTTATGCCTGGTACTCATGTTATTTTGACAATGTTGTACTTTGAGAGCTTCAGAAGAAATGAGTGGCAATACCAGACAATTCTGGATATTATCCGGACTGCCTCTAGTGCCTTAATGGCCGCTTGGCTGTCCGTTAAAATGAAAATGTTCTTATTCCTATAGTTCATTTTCAGATGTTCTTCAAGACATGTGATTTATATGGGTTGATTTCAGAATCTTCTGGAGCCTTGCTGTTTCATTGTGTGCTTCCACTTTCTCACAGAACGGTCTCCAAGATTTTCTTTTTGCTTTCCATATCTCTGTTCCAGCCAGCTTTTAGTTTCTGGATTTACACAGATCAGTACCACTGCTCCACTTTCCAGCCTCGGAGATTCGAGGAAGCCTGAAAGGCATCCATCTGACAGCGGTTTCATTCACAATTAAGTATTTATTTTCCACCTAGTCGATACAATGATTGCTTAAGGCAATTTTTAATGGTCAAAAGTGGTACATGTTTCGTATATTATCAACATCTTCAGCCACATAACACTGTTTAGATGAAAAATGTATAAAATTGACAAAGTAATGCTTTAGAGGAAGTGTCCTTAAAATTAACATAAGATTGACAAGATTAAAACAAACAAATAACTCAAGAGAAAATATATAAATTATTTCTACAATAGAAAGCAGTCGTCAAGGAAACACTTGTACAATATTCCATAGAGAAATTGTCCTAATAAATATTCTTTTCTTAATAATTCATGAAAAAAGATCAATTTATAAATTAAAAATTATACAATTTATAAGTAATTATCGAAATGAAGAAATCCTGATATCACAGTGCGGCTCTTATTATTAATGTAGATGAAGATATAACTAATTCCTAGTTGTCAAATCTTATTAAGCCTGCTTTCCTTTGGAATAGTAACTCCTGTCATTCTTTCACAGTTTTGCGCCGGGTGTAATATTGATGATGCGTTCTTCCTTGCTCTTGCACCTGAGGAGGTGGAGGAGCGGGGGATATAGGTGTGTCAAGAACTTCCTTGCTGTCACCTATAGCTTCAACTGAGGAGGAATAAGTTGTAGGGCTATCTGTAGGAGGAGAAATTCCAATTCTTTTTTCGTGATCCTTCTCAAGCATTTTCAAATATACTAGAATTTGATAATATAATGGATTCTTATATTCTACAGCCTCATTAAGGTTATCATTTTTCTTTACAAGTTGGTCTAGATGAATGTACAGGTCTTCATATGTGTTCATTAAGCTGCCCTTTTTTAACTTTTTTATGATGGTCAGGTCTTGTTCTATGTTGGTAAATTTATGACCTGTGGCAAGAGCAAGGAAGAACGCATCATCAATATTACACCCGGCGCAAAACTGTGAAAGAATGACAGGAGTTACTATTCCAAAGGAAAGCAGGCTTAATAAGATTTGACAACTAGGAATTAGTTATATCTTCATCTACATTAATAATAAGAGCCGCACTGTGATATCAGGATTTCTTCATTTCGATAATTACTTATAAATTGTATAATTTTTAATTTATAAATTGATCTTTTTTCATGAATTATTAAGAAAAGAATATTTATTAGGACAATTTCTCTATGGAATATTGTACAAGTGCTTCCTTGACGACTGCTTTCTATTGTAGAAATAATTTATATATTTTCTCTTGAGTTATTTGTTTGTTTTAATCTTGTCAATCTTATGTTAATTTTAAGGACACTTCCTCTAAAGCATTACTTTGTCAATTTTATACATTTTTCATCTAAACAGTGTTATGTGGCTGAAGATGTTGATAATATACGAAACATGTACCACTTTTGACCATTAAAAATTGCCTTAAGCAATCATTGTATCGACTAGGTGGAAAATAAATACTTAATTGTGAATCTATTGAAGTGCGATACGGACCATGAAGCTGATTTTATGTAAAGCGGTTTCATTTGCGCTATCAGAGCAAATGTAAGTTTCTTCACGTCATCCTCCTTCAGTTTCCCATCTGGAGAGGTTTAACGTATTATTGCTACCTTGATTGAAGTTAGTCTTTCCGAAAAGGACATGACCGTCTCTTCTTTCTGGTTTTTGGCGGGCGGTTTTGTAGCCGAACTTGATGGCATACTATCCCCTGGCCTCAGCCTTTTGGGCATTGTCGGAGGGATAGCCTCTCGCCGATCCCTGTTCCTTGGCTTCTTCTCCGTCCAAGTTCCAGTCGCTATTTTGGCCTCCTTCCTCGCTCCCTTCCTTTCCTTGTAATATGCACTGTTGCGAGGTGGTCTGTCGATATGAAATCTGTTGATTTTCGAGGCAGAAATCTTCAGTTCTGTTTCTATGGACGTTCTGCTTTGCTTGTAGTAGCAGTCTGCTCTACTGGAGCTTCTGTTGCCATTTCTTGTTTTGAATCAGCGACAGCCTGTCCAATTGGGACTTCTGTCTCCATTTCTTCATCTTGGGCTTGCTTCTGGATATGCTCTATTGGAGCTTCCATGGCTTCCCTTGATATCGAAATTTTTGAAATTGGCTCTTTTTAAGCAAACATATTTCAATCAATCATAGGTTTTTTGGCCCTTCTAGGGTCCTGAGCGTCGTTCTTACCATCCGTGGTGAGCCATACAGCCATACATTGTCCTCCCACAACTTAGGCTCTCCGTAGCAGAGACCACGCCCCTCAGTCGTCCATCCAGCGGTCCGCCCCTGGCCCGAACCTAGCCAGGTTTGTTCCCCCTTCAGTAGGCCTACTCACGTGGTTTCCACTTGGCATTATCATGACTGAGTTCGGGCCAGGCTACGTAGAGCAAAGTGATGTGTTGGTTCCAGCGCCCCGCAGTGAGCCTTCACCTCAGTCACCAGCCCCACTTCACCTGAACCACCGTATCACCCAGGTGGAGGAACCAAGGATGCTTCTCTAGCATGTGTGGGCGAGGCCTCCACTCCAAGCCTTGACTTGGGCTTGTAACAAAAGCCACCCATTGTAACAAAAGCCACCCATTCAGTCACTCTTTTTTTCTAGTCCAATTGCACTCATTTTTTCCAGTAGTCTCCCATGATCTACCCTATCAAATGCTTTACATAGGTCAATCGCAATAAAGTCCATTTGACCTCCTGAATCCAGGATATCTGCTATATCTTGTTGGAATCCTACAAGTTGAGCTTCAGTAGAATAACATTTCCTAAACTCAAACTGCCTTCTATGAAACCAGTTATTAATTTTGCAAACATGTCTAATATATTCAGAAAGAATGCTTTCCCAAAGCGTACATGCAATGCATGTCAAACTGACTGGCCTGTAATTTTATGCTTTATGAAGTTAAATAGTTCTTGTGTATAAAACTTAACTTCCCTTTATTGCTTGAAATAGAGAAAATGAATATTACATACATACCGGTACATAGCTACAGGCAGTTAAGCCCTTCAGCGTTCAGTCTGCAAGCCTCTGTGAGTTAAATAATAATAATAATAACTTAGTATTTTATTGCAGTCAATGGTCATAAGATTAAATTACAGTTCATAAATCCTTTAAGTTACACTAGAAAAACATGAGCATAATTTGAACATGAATATTTTGCACATTACAGCATAGTATCTTGCAATTTATTATTATTATTATTATTATTATTATTATTATTATTATTATATAATAAAGGCACCAAACAACATTTCACTACTCACAACGGGGAGTAAATATTAGTTGCAGCAGAAACATGTCAGCAATTATTTTCTCTGAGGACAGATAAGTGTGCGATACCTATGACAAGCTCCACCGCATGGAGCACAGATACACTGAGGACTTGGCCCGTGGTAATTGAACGCTGAAAACTGCCTTCACTCTGTCATTCCGACAATATTTTGCTTTTCACTACCTTTAGAGAGGGTTGTTCCTAGGCATTTCCTTCCTGCTTTTACTGCTGCGTCACTGTATGCCACCCATTCTTTCTCTATTGTATGCCTGTATCCTGGACTCCGTTACTTCCATAGGTCCGAGGCTTACTTGAAATGTTCCAAGGTAGGTCGATTCTGTGAAGCAGGATGCTACCTTACTTATAGTCCTAGTGACGACCTCTCCCCTGACGGGTCCTAGCCACCTGAGCACAAAGCAGGCCATGACTTGGAATATGTTAGGGTATCTCGAGTCTGAGGACCATGTTATAGGCAACTCAGCCGTTGCCTGTGGTTCTCGAACTAGGCGGTGACTGCAGTAACCCACACCATGGACCACAAGAAATAATAATATAATAATAATACATCTTGGGCTGTTACACAACTACTATGAAATTGATTGGTATTTCATAACAGTTCATCATATTCTTGTAATTTATATGCTGTATTATTATAGCCTACCAGTTTTGCATTTCATAGTACTATAGCATGGGCTTATTCAAAAAGCAATGTGTATAATTAATATGAATATTAACTTTGTTTCAATAAACTTTTTTTAGGCTAAAACCCAATTCTGTGCCAACACAGAATCTTCCCAGCAGCAGCATGAAGGGCGCTTTGGGATCAAGAAAAAGAGGGAGTCCACACAAGAGGGAGAGAGAAGTAGAAGAAGAAGAAAAAATGGAACATCTCCACCAGTACTGCTCAGGTGCAGCCAACAATTGTACTGAAGTAGGGCCTATAACACATTTTTCTTAGTGGAGTAACAAATTTGCAGCAATTGCCTGTAGGCCAGTAGGCCTTGACAAGGAAGAAGAAGTTTTCTTATGGGACTTTTTTTGTGGAAAATAATCGTCACTGTGTTTCACACTTTATCCCCCTTGAAGTAGAAGGTGGTGTGCTGATCATCGCTTTTGTGCTATGGGCATGTATAGTTGGGATTATTGGTTGGAGCTGTTTCTCAATTATATCTACATGTTTTGGTGATTCTATTGTTGCGAGAATGCTTTCAAATTTTTCTCGAAGCTTGGCCTTGTGCTCTTCTATGTCCTCACTTAGCCTTCTTTTCATGGGATTATGCAATTCCTTCAGAATAATGTCCTTTTCTTCGTTTGAAGGTGCTTCCTGAATGACTAAATTTGTATCTGATTCTAAATAGTGTTCATTAGCACCACCAATATATTTAGCCGCTAGGTGTATATGTTTGCACATATTAAATTTAATGGAAGAGTCGTGGCATGTACAAACGTATGAATGAATGCAGGTATTGCACTCTGTACACTTCAGGTCACAGCCGCAATTCATTTCACCCGTTCTTCTGACCTCGTACAGTTCACTTTTCTTCGTGGATGGAACAGTCCATACATCCTCACTGCAAATAATTTCTCCTGGTTGTAACGATAATGAATTGGCATGCCTTAGTCTTATTTGTGAGAGTTTATTTGTGTTTGCCTTTATTCATGTAAATAAGGCGGTCATAAAGTTTATCTCTCACAAATCGCATGAGGATATGGATTGCGATGTCCAGTCTCTTAGGCTTCTTACCCTCCATGTATATGTGTTTAATTACTCCATGCATGCGCTCTAGATGCATGTTAGTGTTGAGGCCGGCATTGAGACGTTTACAATAAGCCCAGCTACTTGCAGAGTGTTCATAATTGGCCTCGAAATAAATACCAAAATCTCTTGTGTCAGGGTCACTTTTTAATTTATTTATTTCTTGATAGAGCATTCTCAAAAAAGCAGCCTCGTCTCTTTCCTCCAACAATACTCTGAGCTCCTTGTACACCTCCACCTGTTTCTCTCGGCCTTTAACTTTAGAAAGGTTTTTCCTCCAAGCACGGTCAACATGCCACGAACAGAACAGGCGGAATTTGGCAGGCATCATTACGCATAGCCAGGCACTGTAAAATGTTTCTGCCATGTCTGACATGAACACTTTTGGCTGTAGTGTCACTTGCAGAGCCTCTTTAATAACTCTGTAAAACACTTCCATCACAAATGCATCCGTCCTATTTGATAGCATGAACGCGCATGGAAATCCTTGGAACTTGCCATCTACGACTAGGAGGGTAGTTAGTTCAAATTCGTACTTATTTAAACCATGTGTGCTGTCAATACAAGTGAACTTGTCGCGTATCGTAGTAACGTTTCTTGCTGCGCCTCATGCATTATAATTAGAACGAAGTCCTCTGGTTTTAATTGAGGGTACAGCATAGAAGACATGTCTTGACCCTTGTAAAAGCGTACTATTCCTCCACGTTCGTCCATTTCACGAATCCATGCTTCGACACTCGTACAATCATTCTCATGCCGCACAGCTTCAGATTTTAAATTGTACTCTTGCTCAATGTTAAATAGATCTTTTCTGGTCAGAAAATGAATGCGTTCAATGTCAGTTTCACCAATAGAATCTCTAACCTCATCAAGGATTCTATCGAAAGGAATTTTCATCGCAATCTTCCTCGCTAAGTCATTTCTTTCCGACAGCGATAATCTCATGCGACCTAACTCTTCTTGGTGGCCTACATGAGTTGCACAAAATGAAACATGCACTTCTCCAGACTGAAAAGTAACATCAATATTTGCTGGACAATGACCACTTATCTTGTTGCTTCCAAGTACTTTCTGGTGACGCTCATGATTACCCCTTGAGTTAAAGGTCCCATCCCTGTGGCACCTGTATTTCATTTTAGAGGAACCATCTTTACATTCGTACTTGGAGCGACATACAACAAATTCACACACTTGCTAATTTTCTTTTTCACGTTTCCACTTAAGGAAATCCTCTTCATTCGCAAATTTTAAACTTTCCTTTGCGATACGAATCTCATGAAAATTAATAAAATGTGCCACCATATCGGATTTTGTAGCACATTCTTCTACACAAAGCGGACATTTTACTTGAGGTTGTTCACACTTCGCAGTCTTATGTTGTGAATTTTTATGTCGTTCTAAATTGTATTTTGTGTGAGAGGTAAAACTACACAAATCGCACGAAAATTTAGGATTTTTGTTAGTGTGCTTTGTTCTTACGTGATGATTTAAAGTTTTCCTATAATTGAAAAATTTATTACACTCACTACATACGAAATTGTCCATTGTGCAAGCATAAAAAGTTCACTGCAATGTGCAATAAAGCAGTTAATTCACATAACTAATTCACTCTTTCATGAAGTGGACCCCCAAAACACTGCAGAAGTCTATTAAAGCCGATTATGGCTGCTCCTAGACACAAGTCCGGTATGTTTATTTTGATGATGAGGATGATGCTTGTTGTTTAAAGAGGCGTCACATCGAAAGTCATTGGCCCTGTTTATATTGTGTATTTTAAGGAGTGCTCTTGCAGTTGGTATTTTGGGGTTCATGTTAATCAATTGCAGTGTCTGCTGTTCATTTAACAAGAACTGAGGATTTTTGAGTATTTATTTGAGATTCTTTTGGATGGTATTAGTGCGGTCTTTCTTGACAATATTGAATTTATCATCTCTGAAAAAATGCTGTCTTCAGTTTTACCCACAATTACTGTACAGTAGTATTGCCTTTATGTAAGTTGTCCTTGATTTTTTGTTTTAGGTGGTTAAATTGTTTGTTAGCTACTGATTAGTTATAAATTTCCTGTTTTTTGTGAAAATGAAGAAATTTATGTTTATATATTATTTGATGAAAAATTTAAAATAAAATATATAAAACAAAAAATATTCTTCTTCTCCTCTTACTGCTTTTCCCATATATGTGGATTCGGGGGTGTGACATGTCTCGCTTCATGGCGCCAACTCTGTGGAGGGATGTAATCACCAGCCCTCAGATTTTAGGGAAAGACGTATTTTGTTCTTGAAGAAATGACTAAAAATGAAGTTGTATATACACGTTTCATGTATTTATTTAGAAACTGTACTACTATTGTGCTTAAAAATGTCTGAATTGACGTTAAAACCTATATAATTCTTATTTTTATCCCTAAATCGGTTAAAAATGCCTTTCAGTATATTTCGAGAAAATAAAATATTTGCTGGCTTATGTTCAGTCTTTACGAAAATTTTAAAATCGGGAAGCTATAAACCACTCTCTCCGAAATGCCTTAAGAACCTCCTGCAGTGAACACTCCCGTAGTTTGTCACAAGGCAGAAGATGACACAGTATCCGTTGACTTCTGGGGAAAAGAACTGCATTTCATTCTGTGAGAATATTTTGGTGTTTCCGTTTGTTCAGTGTATGAATTATGCTGAAAGTGTCAGGTTACAACTCGTCTTTAATTAAAAAGTGGTTACAGGAGTTGCTCCTGTGACGTTTGCAGCAAAGAGGTGAATAAAGTTGTTTATTTCCCCGTAACGAGTTATTAACTGCAGTTAAGAATTGTTTAATTCTTGTGCGTTATTCTGTTTGCAGTAATAACCAGCAATTTTCATCCTGTTAGGGTGTTGTAGGAATTTAAAAAATCACACAAATAAGTAGTATAGTAGTAGGCTATATCAATTAACTTATTAACGGGCGAGTTGGCCATGCGGTTAGGAGCGCGCAGCTGTGAGCTCGCATCCGGGAGATAGTGGGTTTGAACCCCACTGTCAGCAGCCGTGAAGATGGTTTTCCGTAGTTTCCCATTTTCACATCAGTCAATCGGCAGCTCCGCCAACTCGGCACTTTGAACGAACCAGCTCAAAGGTGGTGTTAATGCAGACATAATGAAGCTGAGGAGAGTGTGATGTCCTTATATACCTACGCGGGGTATTAATACTCTTTAAATTATGCAAGAAAGCTTTCTAGAAGTGACCTTTTAACTCTGCCCAATTTCCCCTACCTTATAGTACAACTGAAATCCGTCTGCGAGCAAGGCTAACGTTAGCGCAGCCCGTCGTCAGCGGTGCCCGCAGTAGCGAGCCCGGCCCCCGTCGCCAACGGTGCCAATTTAATATATATAAAACAATTGTTGAGGAATGTAAAAATAGGTTTGTACCTTTAAAGGTAGTAAGGAATGGTAAAGATCCACTATATTATCCGCTGGCTGGCTCGACTGCTGGTACGGATCTCCCAAACATACGCTCTCCAGATAGTCGCATGCAGTGTTGTGTTTTGTTATAGTTGGAGACCTTTGTCTATCCTGATTGTTTTTAAATATTTGATTCTCAACAGTTCATCTATTTCTTCGGTTGAGTGGTTTATTTTGTGTGTGCTTCCATGTACAGTATACTCATTTCAAGACTCATGCCGCCTATTAGACGCGGGCGAAGCAACTTTGGTCGAAGAACTCCACATACTACAAGCCAAGCTAATTTTCAGTTTAATCGAACTGCACAACAACGTGAAGAGTGAAATGAAACTGAAAGGATTGGGATATTACAAACCCGTGCAGCGCGTCGTTCAGCTAATAATCTTGCAACTTTGAATCGAGCTGCTTTCAGTTACGATGTTTCGATTGACTACAGTGCCTACCAGTGCGTTGCTATTGTATCTATGAACTCAGTGTGCCAATATTGTAAGGCAATGAAATACAAAAATGAAGCCGCTGGATTGTGTTGCGCAAATGGCAAAATGAAATTAGTGCCATTGATTCCACCACCAGATCCATTGTACTCATTAGTTTCAGGAACAAGAACAGATTCCATATATTTCCTTACAAATATCCAAAAAATATAGACCTGCTGAACAGTTCACATCTATGTTAGTCTATCAGGGTAATTTCTAGGTAGTGATATGCTGTGACCTATTTCAGCATTTCCTTATTCACAATCAAGATATTCATATTGCAGGTAATGAAAATACATTTTTCCAGTAGTTTGTTATTAACTTTTGGTAGCAGTAGAAAATTAACTCATTCGATGTTGATAACGTAATCATTTGCATTATTCTGATTTTTGCGTGCAGTACAGACTGAATTCGAGTTCCTTCCATTGTAATTTATTTTTGACAGAACAACATTTGTCGGGTCAGCTAGTTAAAAATAAATGTGTAAGAAAGGAAGATATAAAAATTAGGACTATTAAGCAGTACCATATGGCTGATAAAACAGGCATGAGGGAGTTTTTAATAAGTAACTATGATTGGTGGGAAACGGTAAATAAAAATGTAAACAGACTCTGGGATGGGTTTAAAGCAATTGTTGAGGAATGTGAAAATAGGTTTGTACCTTTAAAAGTGGTAAGGAATGGTAAAGATCCACTATATTACGGTATAACAAAGAAGTAAAGAGACTAGGAAGGAGATGCAAGTTGGAAAGAGATTGAGTTAGAAATGGCTCTGGAAGTAAAGAGAAATTGAAGGAACTTACTAGGAAATAGAATCTAGCAAAGAAGTCAGCATAATTGACAGCCATACAATTTTAGTGAAGAATGGAAGAGTATGTATAGGTACTTTAAGGCAGAAACAGGTTCCAGGAATCATTAATGAACAAGGAGAGTGTGTATGCGAGGATCTTCAAAAGGCAGAAGTATTCTGTCAGCAGTATGTAAAGATTGTTGGTTCCAAGGATAATGTGCAGACAGAGGAGGTAAGTGATACTAAAGAAGTGTTAAAATTTACCTAGGACAAGAATGACATTTACAGTAAGATACAAAAGTTGAAAACTAGAAAAGCAGCTAGAATTCATAAGGTTTCAGGGGATATGCTAAAGACAATGGGTTGGATATAGTACCATGTCTGAAGTACTTATTTGATTATTGTTTGCATTTAGGAGCTATACCAAATGAATGGAGAGTCGCTATAGTAGCCCCTGTGTATAAAGGAAAGGGTGATAGACATAAAGCTAAAAATTACAGTCCATTCAGTTTGACATGCATTGCATGTAAACGTTGGGAAAGCAATGTTTCTAATTATAAAAGACATGTTTGAAAAATTAATAACTGGTTTGATAGAAGGCAGTTTGGGTTTAGGAAAGGTTGTTCCACTGAAGCTCAGCTTGTAGGATTCCAGCAAAATATAGCAGATATCCTGGATTCAGGAGGCCAGTTGGACTGTATCACGATTGACCTATGGTGGGCATTTGATAGGGTGGATCATGGGAGACTACTGGCAAAAATGAGTGCAATTGGACTTGAGAAAAGAGTGACAGAATGGGTGGCTCTGTTTCTAGAAAATAGGACTCAGAGAATTACAGTAGACGGAGCTTTATCTGTCTCTGTAATAATTAAGAGGGGAATTCCTCAAGGCAGTATTATTAGACTTTTACGGTTTCTTATATGATATGTGTAAAGAAGTGGAATCAAAGATGAGGCTTTTTGCAGGTGATGTTATTCTGTACAGAGTAATAAATAAGTTACAAGATTGTGGGCAACTGCAAAATGACCTTGATAATGTTGTGAGATGGACAGTAGGCAATGGTATGATGATAAACGGGGTTAAAAGCCAGGTTGTGACTTTCAAAAATAGGAAAAGTCCTCATTTTCAATTACTGGGTTGTTGGGATGAAAGTTCCCATTGGGGATCATTGTAAATACCTAGGTCTTAAATTAAGGAAAGATCTTCATTAGGGTAATCACATAAATATGATTGTAACTAAAGGGTACCCATCTCTCCACTTGGTTATGAAGGTATTTAGGGGTTGTTGTAAGGATGTAAAAGGAGAGGGCATATAAGTCTCTGTTTTTTTTAATTTCGTGTTTGCTATTTCTAGCCGAGTGCAGCCCATGAAAGGCAGACCCTCCGATGTGCGTGGGCGGCATCTGCCATGTGTAGGTGACTGCGTGTTGTTATGGCGGAGGATAGTGTTATGTGTGATTTGCAGGGATGTTGGGGACAGCACAAACACCCAGTCCCTGGACCATTGAAATTAACCAGTGAATGTTAAAATCCCCAGCCCGGCCGGGAATCGAACCCAGGGCCCTCTGAACCGAAGGCCATTACGCTGACCATTCAGCCCACGAAGTCTCTGTTAAGGCTGCAACTAGAGTATGGTTCCAGTGTATGGGACTCTCGACAGGATTACTTGATTCAAGAACTGGCAAGAATCCAAAGAAAAACAGCTCGATCTGTTCTGGGCAATTTCCAACAAAAGAGTAGCGTTGCAAGAATGTTGCAAAATTTGAGCTGGGAAGACTTGGGAGAAAGGAGACGGACGAGCTGCTCGACTAAATGGTATGTCCCGAGCTGTCAGGGCAGAGATGGCGTGGGAGGACATCAATAGACGAATAAGTTTGAGTGGTGTCTTGTCTTTAAAAGTAGGGAAGATCACAATATGAAGATAAAGTTGGAATTCAAGAGGACAAATTGGGGCAAAAATTTGTTTATAGGAAGGGGAGTTAGGGATTGGAATTACTTACCAAGGGAGATGTTCAATAAATTTCCAATTTCTTTGCAATCCTTTAAGAAAAGGCTAGGAAATCAACAGGTAGGGAATCTGCCACCTGGATGACTGCTCTAAATGCAGATCAGTAGTGATTATCAATTTAGCAAAATAAGTATGGTATTTTAATTAACTTAATGCCTATCAAAATACGTACAATTGAAGCTGCCTAAAAGTATTTTAGAAACTACTTGACAGTCTTTTAGGCAGCTAAAATGACCTTTTAACACTTAAATATCCGAAGTCTAGTAATCACTATTGCAGTTTCTGTGGTGGTTGGGAGTGCAGTGTGTGTTGTCTGAATTTAAAAAGCTACCTTCTGTTTTCCTTGACCGGATCAAGGATGAAATGAATTAAGCATATTTAGGCTATTAGTACGATGGGATCGCCACTCCCAAGGTGATTTATTAATGACTTATAGATACTATGAAATGAGAATGGAGAGTGTTGCTGGAATGAAAGATGACAGGAAAAAAGCGTAAGTACCCGGAGAAAAACCTGTCCTGCCTCTGCTTTGTCCAGCACAAATCCCTCATGGGTTGACCGGGATTTGAACCACGTTTTCCAGCGGTGAGAGGCCGACGGGCTGCCGTCTGTGACAGGGAGGCTCAGTGTGTTGTCGGAATATTAAGAGAAAAGTGGTGGAACAAACACTAACACCCAGTCTATGAGCCAGAAGTAATTAGGCGTGATTAAAATCTTCGATCCGGATGGAAAACAAATCCGGGACCTTCTGAAATGACGGTCACAGCCAAGGATTCGAACAAAGTGAAATCCTTATTGAGTTTTATTAGTATTACTATCAGTATTAACATTCAACTATTGTAATAGAAAGAAGCAAAAATCATTATTTACTTTATCAATTTTAAACACGTACCGGTAACGTTCCTTGTTCAATCTTGCCGCCTGATTATTTTTTAGGGACTTTAAAACGCTTTAAAAATATAGTTAAGTACCGTACTTAAAACTCTAGGCTTTAAAGTTATACAAACATGTACGGCGTCTGGAGGGACAGATTTTATTTGTACTATTGCTCAAGAATGAAAGAAATTCATACTTTAAAACGTGGGAGCGGCTCCACGCGCTCGACAATGCCTGACAGCAAAACAAAGCTTCTTCTTCTTCTCCTGCTCCACACGTGGCGCGAAATCGCCATGATAGGTAGGAGGTGCTAAACGCCGAGGTTTCTCGAGCAGTCACGAGCAAAGCCGATGATGGCTGCTCCTTCGACATTCCCTAGACTCAAGTGCTCAGTGTTGCCAACAAAGACAAAAATAAAGAAAGAAAATATTGTTATATACAAGTCGCACGAAATTCCGCTATGATAAATAAACATAATTATGGATCACTCATTTTGCCACGCCCACAGTCAAATCGAAGTGATGCTTTACGTATAATCTATATATAAAAAATAAGACTTTTGTCTGCACGTTGCTCAGAATTATTGTATTCCTGTATCGGTCGTGTCCACAAAAAGAAGGAAATGCAAATTTGTAATTGGCTGTTCTCTGTCTGTCTGTCTGTCTATATGTATGCACGCGCATCACGAGAGAATGGATCAGCAACATTTAATGAAAATCGGCATATAAAGTTGGGGAATGAGGCAATACAGCTATAAATAATTGTATTCACGCTGGGTGAAATGGTAATTTAGTGGAAGGCCTAAAATTTAATTTTCAAATCTCGTTGTTATTAGCGGTCCTACCTATAAATTTAAAAAAAATCGTAGAGAATACAATTTCCCGATTATTTATCGTACCAGCTATGATAACAGAGATATTTGTACAGTAATTCACACTTGTTGCTAACACCATGTCAACACCACCGAGCATCGCAAACATGGAAATATTGTTGTGTTAATTACCTCGGGTAAACATCAGCCGAGGGGCTGTCTGTAAGCGGCGGTGGATGCGTGCTAGGTTTGCCTGGAAGGACGTGGTTCGATTACCCGTCAGAAAGTCGAAAAATGTAAGAAACGAGATTAACACTTCCGGAGGTTCACTCGAAAAAAAAAAAAAAAACACAAAAAAACCACACACACACACACACACACACACACACACACACACACACACACACACACACACAGAGTACCAGGTTAATTCCTGGGAGCAAAAGCGGCCTGACGTAGAGCTAACCATTCTACCCCATCAAGTGTCGAGGTTACCTCCAAGGACCTTCATGGCCAGTACGGAGATGACCTTGCTGTTTGCTAAACATCAATCGGCCGCGCGATTCAGGGGTAGCAAGCCTGTCTTTTACATGGAGACCCGGAGTTCGATTCCCAGCCAGGCCAGGGATTTTTACGTTGATATGAGGGCTGCTTCGATATTCACTCAGCCTACGTGAGAATTGAGGACCTAACTGAGGGTGAGATAGCGGGCCCCTGTCTAGAAAGCCATGAATAACGACCGAGAGGATTCGTCGCGCTGACCACACGTCACCTCGTAATCTGCAGGTCTTTGGGCCGAGCAGCGGTTGCTTGGTAAGCCAAGGTCCATTTCGGCTATGGTGCCACGGGGACGGTGAGGGGGAGGGGGTATTAAACTCAGAATGTGTCCTATATTGCCGACATCGTACAGCATGGAGTATTACAGTAAGTAGACTTTTTTCCACCTTTGAAAAATCAGACAACCTACCTCTGTCGGGATCCGGAGCTTAACACACTACCACTGATCTACAGAGAAAGCTTGTAACGTAATGCATAATAGAAACATAAGGTAATGTTAATGTCCAGAATTTAAGAAAAGCGGAATGACCTCATCCTAACGAACTGATAATTGATAGTTGTGATGTTACTAAAAAACACAACCAGAATATTATGGTGACAATTTGAAAATATATACCAAATATACACACAACGTCTCACCGAAAGGGAGAATCAAAGGATCGTTTATAACAGTGAACTTCTTTATTGCCCTCAATTATGATAGATTGTGGGTGAGAACACATGCCGATGCAGACCGCCTGCTACGCGGAGTCCAGTGGGCTACTCATTGCTGCTTGCTGAAGGCTGTGTTATGGCGGACTCGTTGGAACCAGGCAAAACGACGTGGACACTCTTTCAATAATGTTATTTTGCTTTACTTCCCACTAACAACTTATACGGTTTTCGGAGACGCCGAAGTGCCGGAATTTTGTTCCGCAGGAGTTCTTTTACGTGGCAGTAAATCTACCAACACGAGGCTGACGTACCTGAGCAAGTTCAAATACCGCCGGACTGAGCCAGGATCGAACCTGCCAAGTTGGGGTCAGAAGGCCAGCGCCTCAACTGTCTGAACCCCTTAGCCAGGCAGGACACACTTTTTTTTTTTTTTTTTTTTTTTTTTGCTAGTGGCTTTTCGTCGCAACGGCACAGATAGGTCTTCTGGCGACGATGGGATAGGAAAGGCCTAGGAGTTGGAAGAAAGCGGCCGTGGCCTTAATTAAGGTACACCGGGCGAGTTGGCCGTGCGGTTAGGGGCACGCAGCTGAGAGCTTGCATCCGGGAGATAGCGGGTTCGAATTCCACTGTCGGCAGCGCTGAAAATGGTTTTCCGTGGTTCCCATTTTCACATCAGGCAGGCTGTACCTTAATTAAGGCCACGGCCGTTTCCTTCCCATTCCTGTCCCATCGTCGCCATAAGACCTACTTGTGTCGGTTCGACGTAAAGCAAATAGAATAAAAAATAAGGTACAGCCCCAGCGTTTGCCTGGTGTGAAAATGGGAAACCACGGAAAACCATCTTCAGGGCTGCCAACAGTGGGATTTGAACCCACTATCTCCCGGATG
This sequence comes from Anabrus simplex, assembly GCF_040414725.1. Taxonomy (NCBI): domain Eukaryota; kingdom Metazoa; phylum Arthropoda; class Insecta; order Orthoptera; family Tettigoniidae; genus Anabrus; species Anabrus simplex. The sequence continues at coordinate 91,584,331 of NC_090269.1, read as the reverse complement.
CAAGGTCACAGCCGCGCGCTCCTAACCGCACGGCCAACTCGCTAGATAGGACACTCATTCAAGCTCATTTATAACAGATGAGTCTCGCTCAGACTAGACTCGTTCAAAATTTCCTACTCGAGCACCGTGGTCAATGAGCCTTTAAAAGAAATAAGCTCGAAAAGACGCCAACCTTACTGAACAAACGAGGCTACCGAACTGTCCATCCTATCTGATCACAATGGGCAGTTCTTCTTTGCGTCATCACTGCATATAAACACTCGTGACGCACACACGTCAGGCAGAAATAAGGCATCAACTCGCAGTCGACAGCTCATTGTCGAAATATCGCCCAGTCTGATCGAGCAGTTATGAGTCGGTTCGAATATATCCAGACTCGTTCTCTTACAAGTCTCACTCCGTTCCAGCAGTAGGTTTGTTCTCTAACCAAACGAGCTGAGTAGTAGAAGTGGAGAGGTATAATCTCATTGTACAGCTCTAGCACAAACCCCCTCATTGCAGGACGAAGGGCTTCAAGGGATTTTATGTGCATGTTGAGAACGTAGCCTGAAGGCTAGTTGGATCCTCAACGGCTCTGTTATCAGCTGTCATAGATCATCGCTGAGGAAGCTTACAAAGAAAATGAGTGAGGTCGTTTCGCGTTGCTTTACTCACCGAGGCGGAAGTTATTACGGATTAGTCTGTCAATCCCATTGAAATGCACGCACCAACCGATCCTATGAGCAACATTTTCACACCATTCACAGTAGACTGGCTGCATAAGGAATAGAGTTACCAACATCACTTACCTGGTTTTGTCGTTCATTCCTTATAATTTAGTCAAAAGGGAGGAAACTCTGTAGAGACTCAATGAATAAACAAATAAATAAATACGAACATCACTTCCATAATGTCAAAGTCAGAGATGAGACACAGACGGATCAGTGAAAGTAACAAATGTTGAATGTTTCTTTTGGGGATCATTGTAAGTACCTAGGAAAGACCTTCATTGCAGTAATCACATAAATGGGATTGTAAATAAAGGGTAGGTGATTGGAAATTAGAAGTGGGGTGGGGGCACAAACATTTATAGACAACAAAGTGTCCCCGGTTCTAAGGAATATCGCGGGTGGGGGTGGGGCAGACATCAAAATTGAACGAAATTGCTACAAAATGGTATTTGGTGCTCTCTGAGCGAATTTCGATAGAGGGTTGAGAGTTTACCAACTTTTTTTTTTTGCTAGTGGTTTTACGTCGCACCGACACAGATAGGTCTTATGGCGACGATGGGATAGGGAAGGAATTGGAAGGAAGCGGCCGTGGCCTTAATTAAGTACAGCCCCAGCATTTGCCTGGCGTGAACATGGGAAACCACGGAAAACCATCGTCAGGGGTGCCGACAGTCAGATTCGAACCCACTATCTCTCGGATGCAAGCTCACAGCCACGCGCCCCTAACCGCACGGCCAACTCGCCCGGTTTTACCAACTTAAGCGTGGTGATAATAGTAGGCCTACTATACAGGTACAATAAAACTTTCACCAAAGCAACAATAATTACGTATGAATTACAATGAAATAGAAGTACGGCGTGTTTATGCAATTCAAGTATAATTTAGTATTTGGCTACACACTTAACAGACACTGACTGAGTGAGACTGCCAAACTGACAAAGGCAAAATATATCCCTGCTTCTCTTCGTCGCAGAACATGCCATACATTGCTCCGCGGATCTTCACTACTTGCTGTGGTGCTGTTCAAATCGGTTAGCCGCGACGAACGATATTTTGTGGTATTCCGCAAAGTATTTTTCTTAATAATGAAATCAATTATAGGAAAGAATTAGCTGAAAAGGCAACCGGGTTTGTACAAATTGCTTTTTTTAATAATTCCCAGTTTCAGGCGACTGAAATGGAATAAAAATTTAATTTTTTCTCCACAAAGGCGACTGCACACGCCCTCGCCTCACCCCTCCCCACAATCAACGCTACTGCTCATCAGGATTACTTGATTCGAAAACTAGAAAATATCCAAAGAAAAGCAGCTCGATTTGTTCTGGGTGATTTCCGACAAAAGAGTAGCGTTACAAAAATATTGCAAAGTTTGGACTAGGAAGAAAGGAGATGAGCTGTTCCAATAAGTGATATGTTCCGAGCTGTCAGTGGAGAGATGGCGTGGAATGACATTAGTAAACAAATACGTTTGAGTGGTGTCCTTAAAAGTAGGATATATCACAATATGAAGATAAAGTTGGAATTCAGGACACATTGGGGCATTTGTAGGAAGGGGCATTAGGGATTGGATTAACTTATCAGGGGAGACGTTCAATAAATTTCCAATTTCTTTGAAATCATTTAAGAAAAGGCTAGGAAAATAACAGATAGGGAATCTGTCACCTGGGTGACTGCCCTAAATGCAGACCAATAGTGATTGATTTGATTTGATTCTAAGCCTAGCCCATTCCAGAAGGCATAGTGCACTATAAACACTAGGTCTTGCCAGCAAATGCATAGGGATTTTATAGGCGGTTATTATCAACGGATATTTTTCAATTATTTTTCTGTTTGCTAATTTTTAGTGCCCTTTTTTCAGGACGGCACGTGGTATGATTCAAAATTATTCTTGTCATTTGAATAGGCCTACGCCATGTATAAATTCTCTGTAATTCTTCAGAAGTATAAGTTGATCAAAAGTTGATATCAAAACCAATTATACAGATATTATAAAAAATACATTAGTCCATCAATTCCTGGCAAATTAATTCATCTTCACACAACTCATCAAATATATCTTCTGTACATTACTTTGCAAAACTAGTACTGGTAGTTAAAAAGTGTATTTGTTAAGAAGGAAGCATTCTTTTTCAGTATCGACTGTCAACATAACTTTTAAGTTATATAATAATAATTAGTCTAATAAGAATAGAAATATGCACAACAGGGAAAGTGCATAACTTAGATGTTACAAAACTGTGTGATTATTATAAGTATAGTACATAAGTATCCTTCGCCCTAGCGTCTCAGGTATCGACCACTTTGATTCTGTTTTTAACTACACCAATTACTGTATCATCTGCAGAAAGAGCCTTTTTGACTTTGAAGAGAATAAAAACTTATCTGACCAGGGAAGTTGGTCGTGCGGCTAGGACCGTGCAGCTGTGAGCTTGCATCAGGGAGATAGTGGGTTCAAATCCCACTGTCAGCAGCCCTGAAGATGATTTTCCGTGGTTTTCCATTTTCAAACCAGGCAAATGCCGGGGCTGTACCCTAATACCACGGTCGCTCCCTTCCCATGCCTAGACCTTTCCTATCCCATCGTCACTGTAAGACCTATCTGTTGATATAGATGTTGATTCCTATAGGGAATCAGAAATATTTGTTCCGAATGAGTAAATTTATAATACCAATATAAATGGTCTGTTATTGGACATTATAAATTTTCCAGCTAACTCATTCCTGGTTGCCAGCATTTCGTCCCCGTGTGCTAGGCTGGGCTCATCAGTTGGTACCTAGCACACCTACCAAGACGTATGGCTAGTGCATACCGTGGAGGCCACTGTGTAGGCTAATTGTAGCCACCGGCAGTGCCAATGCACTATGAGAGACTCCGTCTCACTACCAAAAATTGATGCCTGCTTGGCCATCAGATGATATAGCCATGCGTCTTGGTAGGTGTGCTAGGTACCAACTGATGAGCCCAGCCTAGCACACGGGGGTGAAACGCTGGCAACCAGGAATGAGTTAGCTGGAAAATTTATAATGTCCAATAACGGACCATTTATATTGGTATTATAAATTTACTAATTAGGAACTAATATTTCTGGTTCCCTATGGGAATCAACATCTATATCATGCCTGGTGTGAAAATGGGAAACCATGGAAAACCATCTTCAGGGCTGTCGACAGTGGGATTCAAACCCACTATCTCCCGGATGCAAGCTACACACTGCGTGCCCTAAACGAACGGCCAACTCGCCCGGTAGAAAGCATTGCCTGGACTGTGCAAAGATACTTACTCTTTTTGTCTCTAGAAATGAATTTCATTCATTTATAATATTTGCTGGTTTTTTAATTGATGTTTTTTTTTTTTTTTTGCTAGGGGCTTTACGTCGCACCGACACAGATAGGTCTTACGGCGACGATGAGATAGGAAAGGCCTAGGAGTTGGAAGGAAGCGGCCGTGGCCTTAATTAAGGTACAGCCCCAGCATTTGCCTGGTATGAAAATGGGAAACCACAGAAAACCATCTTCAGGGCTGCTGATAGTGGGATTCGAACCTACTATCTCCCGGATGCAAGCTCACAGCCGCGCGCCTCTACGTGCACGGCCAACTCGCCCGGTTTAATTGATGTTAAGTATGTTCTGAATATTTTTAGAGGAATCTCGAACTGACATGAAAGTACAAACACTGAACAATTTAGGATGATAAGACTAATTATTTGACACTTTCATTATTTGACAACACAGAAAAACTATTTTTTCCAGTATAAAGGCAAATGTTTTAGATGTAGCACTGCTCAGAACAAAGCAAAGATTTCCTTATACAGTTCTTTGTCACCCTTAGAAAGACAGGAAAGTACACAGTTCAAAAAAATTAGGGGAACATGTTTTTGAATGCATGCCATGCTCCACAAAACAATACCTCAGATCCAGATAGATTACCAACTAAACCTTTATTCTTTACCGTTGAAGTATACAAAAGAACATCGATGGATTCCTGTTCATTTTCAGAATACAAACAAAAAAGTCCAAATAGGGGTGAAAACAAAGTGATAACAGTCCTCCAGGGTGGATTTTTATCGCAGTTGGAGAGCTTCAGTATGGTGTATGTCCTCCACAAGCATTTATCACAGCTTGGCACCTATGTGGCATTCTCCGCATAAGGTCGACGGAGGTCACGTTGCGATATCAGATCCCATTTTCAATGAGAGTCTGTTCGAGTCTGTGGTGGAACAGGACGCCCACGAACTCGTCTGTCAAGCCTATCCCACACATGCTGAATGAGATTAAGGTTGGGACTCACTACTGGCGATTCCACCTCTTGAATGTCCAGTTCTCGCAAGACAGCTCTGGTGATGCGCACTTTATGAGCCCCGGCATTGTTGTGCACGAGTACGAATTCAGAGCCAACACCGTATGTAGCAACCAACACATGCTGTAGCAGTATCTGCTCAATTGTACCTGGCAGCGGTAAGATCAATACTGAACACCATCACAGAACCTTGTCCGAATTCGTCACCTTCCTGGATGGCATTTACTGCTCACCATGGCGTCTCTAGACACGTTGACATCCATCACGCTGTGTTAGGGGAAATCTGGACTCGTCTGTGAACAACACAGGTCTTCATTGGCAAAGTTGCTAGTTAACATGGGTACGGGAAAACAGAAGGCGAGCTGTGCGACGTTGTTGCGTTAAACGGGGCACTCGAACAGGACGTCTGGGTTATAAGGACACTTCTCTTAACCTCTTCCTTTCTGTCTGGTCAGACACCGTAACTTCAGTGACCCTCCTGAGGTCTTGTTACAGTTCTATGGCAGTTGGTGAACGATGCCGCAATGCACAGATGGTCAGATATCGGTTATCCTCTGGGCTGTCATACGTCCACGACCCTGTCCAACCCTCCTTGTGAACTGGCCTGTCTCACTATAGCGATTCCACAAGCATTGAATAACTGACGGAGACACATTGAAATCCACAGCAACACAACGAAAAGTCCATCCTTCCTGAATCAAAGTGACGACCCTTGCACCTTGAACCTCGTTAAGATGTCTTGTGGGATGTGCTGGTTTACGTACAATGTGCTCAAATGACCGCAGTAGTCCTTGTACGTCACGACGACATACGGACGCACTGCTATTCACTTTGTTTTGAGAGGTCACCTGACAGTTTAATGCATGGCTATGCCTACAGATGGAGTATAATGTCGATTTGACATACCCTGAGTAGCTAAGGTCTCAAGATATGCTGTACGACCATCGGGACCCCATCTATCAAATTAACGTTCACATACCAGACGTTACAAAACATGTTCCCCTTGAAGTGTGCAGTAGAAAAGGAAGGAAATTGCCTCTCTTCCAGTTTTTTCTTTATTTAATTGTACTGTCTCCCGAGATTTCAAATTCCGCTATGCTTAGCGGAATTACACCATGGTTGGCGACATTACCTTCTGCATATTCAGTGCTGTCAACACCTGCAGGCTTACTGGTAGAATTATTGGGAAGACACTTCACATATCTCTCACAAAAATACAAATAAATACATACAGACTGTGCAATTTTATAGACAGGACCAACCTCCTATAAAGTCTTATTCCTCAATTTCCAATTCATATTAGGCTAAAGTGAACATAACTTACAATTTGCAGACTATTTTACTAAAATATTAAATTAAAATATCTTGTGATTAACGAAATAAGACCTTACAGTTCCCTTTTTTTTTTAAAAGTCAATATACTGTCTCCTGATATTTCAAATTCTTACGCCATATAACGGCCGATAATATAGGTGTTGATTTCCATAGGGAACCTGAAACACCTGTCCCAAATGAGAAAATCATCTGATGCATTGGCACTGCCGGTGGCTGCAAGTAGCCTGTGCAGTGGTCTCCACAGTATGCACTAGCCATGCGTCTTGGTAGGTGTGTTATTTACAAACTGATGAGCCCAACTTAGCACACTGAGGCGAAATGCTGGCAACCAGGAAAGAGTTAGCTGGAAAATTTATAATGTCCAATAATGGACCAACTAAATTGGTATTATATACCAGCCGGCATTTTAAAAAGGAAAAGGGTATTTGCCAGAAACAGTGGCACAGGGATAAGATGAGTTTGCTTTCTTTCCTAAAAGATTCTAAGAAATTCCTCCTCAGTATTTACAGTTATTCTAATACTTTTTGAAAAGTGTTAATGAGGTTATATCTCCTACTTTCCCTGTGACGATAAGTGACTATTTGTGCACGTTAATTTTCACTCTGGCTTCAATGACTCAGAATATCAAAACAAGCGGAAGATCTTACTGGTTAGTAACATGAGTATACTCAGACTTTGGTCGAATAGTTTTGATCATGGCAATCTACAGCTATTGTTACTGATGAACTTATGCATATGAATCAGAGTTTCCTAAAGGGATGCCAGAAATGTGTGGATGCAGGATGAGAGCAGTTCCAACATCTACTGCCATAAGGTACAAGCTTATTTTATTTTATTAATTATTCTTAATTATCAATTTTCTTAATTTTGAGTGATGAGTCAACGCGAGGCAGATAAGCTGGGCGCGCCGGTCAACTGAGAAACTCAATATAGAATGTCCTTACATATGAACTGTAGAAATGCAGAGTGTAACAATAAAGCAGGCCAAACTTTCAGGATACATTCTTCACACATATAATAAGAAAATATGTCATATGGACACGGGTCTGGAAATGCTTTATTTCATGTTAGAACTCATTTTCTAAAACTCTACACAGTACATTATTAATAAGACACACACCAGTACAGAACATACCAGCACATTCACAGGGCATCATGTCTATTTGGCCAGGTACAAACGGAACCATGAGTGAACGCCACCGGCAGCTAAATATGTCCATTAATGTATGCAGACATTTTCTCCAACTGAGCACCAGTAAAAAAAGGACTCCGATATGGTCACACTGCTAATCAAATGACGCCGACGCCAAATACAGCATCATTTTTTGGTATATCCCATATTGAGAACTCTAAGGGGAAAATGTAAGAACTCCCTATGCTTTTCGAGGAACTAAAGAAGCATATAACCTTACAGTTTTTAGTTTGTCAAAACTGATACAAGGTTAATAAATACTAGAAAATATGTAAAAAGAAAACATTTAATTAATAACAGAATAACATTACATATGATAAAAATCATCTTTTGTCCGTATTGACAAATTATAGTCAAAGTATAGGATTTTTATTCACCTTATTCAATACACAATGTTATTAACTCTAAAATTAATTATGTACTGATGATGATTCGAAGGATCGAAACATGTCTATGCTTTAAACTATTCATGTGTTCATTTTAGAGTCGTCAACATTGTGAACTGAGTAAGGTGGATAAAAATTCTATATTTTAACAGAATGACGTGTTTCATTCTTGAAAGAACATCAGATTCTATCAAAACTCAAAGATTCTTTTTTTCTTTGTATTTAAGAATGAATTAATCTTAAAAAACTTTCAGGTGGGACTGTGAAAGTATCAATATAAAAAATTCATATCATTTATTTATAAACTGACAAAGAAACTGTATTTAAACTGTTATGATTGTCATAAATATGAGGTGAGCTGTACAACAGAAATATCAGATTAATATACAACAGAGTTATGAAAGTGAAGGAGCTATACGGGAGTAATCTTCATCTCAATTTAGACAGTTTGACTGGGCAAGATGACTTCACTGTAAGGAAAAATGGACCTTCTTGATTGGGCAGAAATGTAGAAGGAATAATGTCGTATGTTCCTGCTGGAACATCTTCCAGTTCCAGCACTACAAATCCTGACCTGAAATGTATAAAATACAATGTGTCACTACACACACACACCAACACACACACAGTGAAACTTCTCAACAGTAGCCACATTGGAGATAGTTAGGAAGTGTCCACCATTTGGAAAAATTAAAAAAAGATTTGGGGACAAATCGTCTATATGGACACTCATAGCTGTAGTCCAAGAATAAACAATGTTCCATCAATAAAATTAAGTTTAACAGCACACCTAATACAGTAATAGAAAACAACACTTTAGGATACACTGACAGTGTACAGTGAAACTTTTCCTAGATCAAAATGAAAATACATTATATTAACTTTCCTCTTTACTTTAGAGAAATCTGCTTGAGTTTGTGCTGTGGAAGCACTATAGTTGTATTTCTATTTTTGAAATAATTTTAAGGCCTCCTCTCCACTAAGGACTAAATAATTTTTCACTTCTGTCACCTTTTCATCAGCATCCTCACATAAAATCTCTTCACAAACTTCTGTTACCGAGCTCGATAGCTGCAGTCGCTTAATTGCGGCCAGTATCCAGTATTCGGGAGATAGTGGGTTCAAACCCCACTGTCGGCAGCCCTGAAGATGGTTTTCCGTGGTTTCCCATTTTCACACTAGGCAAATGCTGGGGCTGTACCTGATTAAGACCACGGCCGCTTCCTTCCCACTCCTAGCTCCTTCCTGTCCCATCGTCACCAGAAGACCTGTCTGTGTTGGTGCGACGTAAAGCAACTTGCAAACTTCTGTTGCATCATCCTCATGCTTGTCTGTGTTTCATACACTATCATCAGCAGTCACGCATCAAAAATAACACGTAACATCCATAGATCCTCTGTGTACAAAGCAGCATAACTGGACTCAAAGTCAACTGCACCATCACTAAATTGTTTTAAAAGTTCATCAAGTTCAAATTTAGCACCTTTATTTCCATATTCATCACTTCTGGAACCATATCTGTATACAGAAAATGATATCCAATAATACTTATTTTGTTGCATCTACATCCGTTATTGAGAATGTTTGCTACTGAGATGCAATATTTTCATATCAGCCTGGGTACTTCAGGTGGAGAAAAAAAAGGAAAAGTCTGTTATTGAGAAGAGTCCATTGTTCATAAGCGTCCTTCAGGAGATATTTCACTGTATAAGGCACAGAAACTGTAAATGTTGGAACAAAAAAAGACTGCAAATCCTGGAGATGAGAACAACTAGATTAATTTGAGACATTCTAAATGAATTTCTTGGACTGAACACTGTACCAATACACCCATGCTGGAAGAACTAGGCATTTAGACTGAACTACTTAAGTGAATTATTCTGGAGTAAGTAAGAAAATCCCATCAAATACACAATCTACAATGCTATACTCTTATAGTGAGAAACTACCAAACGTAGAACAAGCAAATGAGGGCAGTAAAAGCATGAATGCCACCATGTCCTGTCAAAGGCAAAGGATTGAGGAGAAGAGATAATGGTAATGCCTTTATATAAGTAATCTGATAAACCAGCTTCCAGTAATGGAAATTGTGAGAAAACACCGTAAGAGTTTTCAACAAGCAACCCCTCATTTCAAAACATGCAATCTGAAAAAACAGTTATTTTCATAGCCCTGCTAAATTTCCTATACCATATATCAAGTGAACCAGCTGCCCTTTATAATGTAGTTTTATGCCACCTTAAACCAAAGATCAGCATGCTAACCAGTTAGCCACACATTCTGACACTAATCAGTTGGCACAACCTAAAATTCCATCATTTGTTAAATGTACAACAACTGCTGGAAAGTACATCATATTATTATGTGTCAGCCCTATGACAGCTCCTTTTGGTACTTCCTTGAAGAGACTAGCGAGTCAGCCAGCCAGTGAGCTCCCAGCCAGCCTCGAGGGCATGGCTGGCCTTCCTGTGATTGTTCTCTTCACCTGGTTTCCCCAAGCAATTCTGCGAGGTGTATTGAGAATGTTCCATCTCCAGCCACTTCACGAATATTCCGGTACACATCACCCGAGCTATAAAAATAATGCTAGTCGCAAACAGTCGGTCAGAGGGAGAGTCAGTGTTGGATCAGTGCTGGAGTAGGACTCAGAGTGTTGGGGTTTGGTGGCTGGGCTGAGGGCAACAGAGGTGTTGGCTGTCGATAGTATCCCACCGGAGTAAATTATTCTGGAGTAAGAAAGAAAATCCCATCAAATACACAACCTACAATGCTATCCTAAAGTTCAAAGTTTGAAGTTTCAACCGATCTTTTTAATTTAGTGGAAGCTCAACCAGGAGTAGTAGTAGTAGTAGTAGTAGTAGTAGTAGTAGTTGTTGTTGCTGCTGCTGCTGCACTGGAGCGTCGAGGGAGTAGCTGGACTAGGACGGCTGTTGGCTGTCATCAGAATCCCATCGGAGTCAGTGTATAGTCGGGTATAGAACAGAATACTGTGTGTATTGCCTTAGAGTATTGTGTGCGTGTACTTCTGTGGACTGATGACCGTCGTAGAGTCAGCGACTGGAGCAGCTATCCTGAGTGTAATTGGAACAATGTTAATGGTCATTTTGTGAGGAGTACTGTTGCTGTTTAGTTGTTCACAGTATGTGACTGTGTAAATTACTGGAGTCGAACCAATAAACAGTTATTGTGTGTTGTGTGGCCGGCATCCCTGTGTTCAAACATAACTGCCTGCACGCACCTGTGTTGTGACCGCAAGTGAAAGGCCAACCAATCAGGATTATAGCCTCTTTCAGGTAAAGACTGTCCAGCTGGAGTCCTATTGTGAGAGATTTGTAAAAAGGCAGCAATTTGTGAGTGTGGTCATTCATGGTTGAATAGAATATTGTGTAGGTGTGTGTGTGTGTGTGTGTGTGTGTGTGTGTGTGTGTGTGTGTGTGTGTGTGTGTGTGTGTGTGTGTGTGTGTGTGTGTGTGTGTGTGTGTGTGCACGCATGCATATTGGGTCATTCTGAAATAAATTAGAGTTATAAAATAGATGGTGTTTTATTTGTAACAATATTTTTGGAATGGACTTGTTCTCACAGTGCAAGATATTAATAGAGTGATTTGCAGGATATGCTTGCAGAGTTGTTACCATAACCATACAGGAGGCAAGCAGAGGAATCTCTCTTCTCAGTCCCGACAAACTCGCTTCTGTGTTCTTATCCTTTTATCATCTCTTCCCTTTACCTGAATTATCTGCTTTCTTCAAGTCTTACACATTCCACATCAAGACTGGAGATCTGTTAAGATTGACTGATTGATTGCCCCTCAATTAGTATTGAAACCTGCCTTCCTGATGAAGCTTATGTACCATACACATGCAGTCTGCACTCTTCGCAGTTCATTTTGTAGGCTCATTCCAGCATCACAATAATCAAGATGATGCAATACAAGTGCTTTGACCATTGCTTTAACAAGTTACTCTGGAAATATATGCTTTAGTCTGTTTACAGAGTGAAGAGAAGAAACACATTATTCATTGTGTTTGAAACATGAGCAGTCCTGGACAGGGTTTTCATCCAGAGAAATGTCAAGGCATTTCACTGATGAGGTAAGTGGTATTCTATTGTTGCATATGATGATGGGAGTTAAGATCCACTTGGTTAACTTTTGATAGGAGTTTGGGGTACCTAATAAGAACTGCTTGAGATTTAGTAGAGTTAATTTTAAGACTGCACAATGAAAACCATAATGCAATGAAAGGAGATCTTGGTTTAAATAGTGGAAAGGAACAAACAAGTATAAAATCAAGTTACAATGTACTCCCAATAATTCCTGTGCAGATAATTTGCTTTGCGGTTAATTCATGGGTAATACCAATATAAATGGTCCGTTATTGGACATTATAAATTTTCCAGCTAACTCATTCCTGGTTGCCAGCGTTTTCCCCTCGTGTGCTAGGTTGTGAATTCTCGCTGTAACAGACTTCTACTGTATTTGATAAGATAATCAGCTATGTGGGAAACGATAAGGAAAGGAACGTGATTGTAGCGGATGGTCTCAATTTACCAAATGTCAATTGGGAAGGTAATGCGAACGACAGGAAGCATGACCAACAAATGGCAAATTAATATGGTATTCTGATTCAGAAAGTGATGGAACCAACTAGAGGGAAGAATATTCTGGATGTGGTGATGGTATAACCAGATGAGCTCTATAGAGAAACCGAAGTAATAGATGGTATTAGTGATCACAAAGCCGTTTTTGTGGTAGTTAAAAATAAATGTGAAAGAAAGGAAGATATTAAAATTACGACTATTAGGCAGTAACATATGGATGATAAAACAGGCATGAGGGAGTTTTTAAAAGTAACTATGATCGTTGGAAAAGGGTAAATAAAAATGTAAACAGTCTCTGGGATGGGTTTAAAGCAACTGTTGAGGAATGTGAAAATAGGTTTGTACCTTTAAAGGTGGTAAGGAATGGTTAACGATCCCTTATATTATAATAGAGAAGTAGAGAGACTAAGAAGGAGGTGCAGGTTGGAAAGAAATAGAGTTAGAAATGGCTGTGGAAGTTTTTTTTTTGCTAGGGGCTTTATGTCGCACCGACACAGATAGGTCTTATGGCGACGATGGGATAGGAAAAGCCTAGGAGTTGGAAGGAAGTGGCCGTGGCCTTAATTAAGGTACAGCCTGGTGTGAAAATGGGAAACCACGGAAAACCATCTTCAGGGCTGCCGATCGTGGGATTCAAACCTACTATCTCCCGGATGCAAGCTCACAGCCGCGCGCGCCTCTACGCGCACGGCCAACTTGCCCGGTGCTGTGGAAGTTAGGAGAAATTGAAGGAACTTACTAGGAAATTGAATCTAGCAAAGAAGTCAGCTACGGATAACATTATGGCAAGCATAATTGGCGGCCATACAAATTTTAGTGAAAAATGGAAGAGTATGTATACGTACTTTAAGGCAGAAACAGGTTCCAAGAAGGATATTTCAGGAATCATTAATGAACAAGGGGAGTGTGTTTGCAAGGATCTTCAAAAGGCAGAAGTATTCAGTCAGCAGTATGTAAAGAGTGTTGGTTTCAAGGATAATGTCCAGAGAGAGGAGGTGACTAATACTAAAGTAGTATTAAAATTTACCTATGACAACAAGGACATTTACAGTAAGATACAAAAGTTGAAAACTAGAAAAGCTGCTGGAATTGATAAGGTTTCGGGGGATATGCTGAAGACAATGGGTTGGATATAGTACCATATCTGAAGTACTTATCTGATTACTGGAACTATACCAAATGAATGGAGAGTTGCTATAGTGGCCCCTGTGTATAAAGGAAAGGTTGATAGACATAAAGCTGAAAATTACAGGCCAGTCAATTTGACATGCATTGCATGTAAGCTTTGGGAACGCATTCTTTCTGATTATATCAGACATGTTTGCAAAATTAATAACTCATTTGATAGAAGGCAGTTTGGGTTTAGGAAAGGTTATTCTACTGAAGCTCATCTTGTAGGATTCCAGGGAGATATAGCAGATATCCTGGATTCAGGAAGTCAAATGGACTGTATCGCGATTGACCTATCTAAGGCATTTGATAGTGTAGATCCTGGGAGACTACTGGTAAAAATGAGTGCAATTGGACTTGACATAAGAGTGACTGAATGGGTGGCTATGTTTCTAGAAAACAGAACTCAGAGAATTAAAGTAGATGAAGCTTTGTCTGTCCCTGTAATAATTAAGAGGGGAATTCCTCAAGGCAGTATTATTGGACCTTTATGTTTTCTTATATATATCAATGATATGTGTAAAGAAGTGGAATCAGAGATAAGGCTTTCTGCATATAATGCTATTCTGTACAGAGTAATAAATAAGTTACAAGATTATGAGCAACTGCAAAATGACCTCGATAACGTTGTGAGATGGACAGTAGGCAATGTTATGATGATAAACAGGGTTAAAAGTTAGGTTGTGAGTTTCACAGATAGGAAAGGTCCTCTCAGTTTTAATTACTGCGTTGATGGGGTGGAAGTTCCTTTTGGGGATCGTTGCAAGTACCTAGGTCTTAATGTAAGGAAAGATCTTCATTGAGGTAATCACATAAGTAAGATTGTAAATAAAGGTTAAAGATCTCTGTACATGGTTATGAGGGTATTTAGGGGTTGTAGTAAGGATGTAAAGGAGAGGGCATATAAGTCTCTGGTAAGACCCCAACTAGAGTATGGTTCCAGTGTATGGGATCCTCACCAGGATTACCTGATTCAAGAACTGGAAAAAAATCCAAAGAAAAGCAGCTCGATTTGTTCTGAGTGATTTCCGACAAAAGAGTAGCGTTACAAAAATATTGCAATGTTTGGGTAGGGAAGAATTGAGAGAAAGAAGAAGAGCTGCTCGACTAAGTGGTATGTTCCGAGCTGTCAGCGGAGAGATGGCGTGGAATGACATTAGTAGACGAATAAGTTTGAATGGCGTTTATAAAAGTAGGAAAGATCACAATATGAAGATAAAGTTGGAATTCAAGAGGACAAACTGGGGCAAATATTCATTTATAGGAAGGGGAGTTAGGGATTGGAATAACTTACCAAGGGAGATGTTCAATAAATTTCCAATTTCTTTGCAATCATTTAAGAAAAGGCTAGGAAAACAACAGATAGGGAATCTGCCACCTGAGCGACTGCCCTAAATGCAGATCAGTAGTGATTGATTGATTAACTGTTGGAAGGAAGATGGGGATCCAAATAAGTGTGGGAGAGATGCAACGGAAGTTCCAAAAGTTTCACACAGCCAATCTAGTGTCACTATAGACACACTTATATTTTATATAGAAAACTTGCCGTTGTACCCGGCTCTGCTCGAGCACTTTCTTTGAATGCTTAAATTTAGGATTTGTATTAACTGTTTGAAGTGATTGTTTTTTTAGATTAATTGTAACTTTGACTGGTAAGTTTACGAACAGTTTCATAAATTTAGAGTTATTGTTGTGTGTTTAATTTTAAGTTTTAGTTGGAGATTACAATTTTGCGTTAAACCATTTCCTTGTGGTAGCCCAGATTGTCAAGGAAGTGGCCGATCCTTTAAAACAAATAATTAACGTAACTTATAACTGTATTTACGCCCCGTGCAATAGATATTTACATGATTCCAACTGTCATTCTGACTTGCTAACCAGGCTAGAGACCC
The DNA here is from genome assembly GCF_040414725.1 of Anabrus simplex. Lineage (NCBI taxonomy): Eukaryota > Metazoa > Arthropoda > Insecta > Orthoptera > Tettigoniidae > Anabrus > Anabrus simplex. The sequence continues at coordinate 91,568,748 of NC_090269.1, read as the reverse complement.
CAAAAACTGTGGACTTAAGACATATATATCAGTCATTTTCAACATAATCTTGTTCACCCCTTCTCAAACCACCATGCCGATGGAGGCTGAACATGGACTTAAAAGCAGCATCCAGGTGTCACAATTCATCTCGGCAGCCCTGAAAGGCATGGATTCGACACTAACATTGGTTGTTTTCACTTATTTTTACATATTAACCCCTCCCCTAGGGGTGTTAGTGGTGTCTTACCCCAACAAAATTTTTTTTCAGAAGGTAAGTCATATGTCTACTAAGTTTGGTTGACAGCTATGCTGGAACATACACAAACACATTAATAATCTCAGTCATTTTGGGCATTTCCTTTTTTCACCTCTTTTCGGCCTCCATGCTGATGGTGGATTAACATGCGGACTTAAACGACATCCAGAGTCTCACTATTCATCTCGGTGACTCCAAAAACTATGGATTCAACACTATTTTATATTATTTTTATATGCCACCCCCTCCCACTCCCACCCCTAGGGGTGGTTTACCCCCACAGTGTTTGTCTCCAGATAGTAAGTCATAAGTGTATCAAGTTCGGTTGAAATTTTTCAGTGGTTTAGGAGAGGATGTGGAAAGGTACTTCATAAAACATGGCAGCGTGTTCCCATCCTCTTATACAGGGTGTATCAGAACTATATAGACAAAAGAAATCAGGGATGATCTTTGTGATATGTCAAGAACAATGGTGCAATCGGATTGGCGGAGAAAATTTTTCTTTCTGAGAAAATGTTACTTTTTACTTCCGGGTGCGCGATTCAAATTTTTGAACTCACCGTATTTGCTCTGCCAGAGCACAAACCGTTGCTGTGTTTTAGGGAAGGGAAGGGAAGGGAAGGGAAGGGAAGGGAAGGGAGTGTGTATGTGTCAATGATGGAGACAGAGATAATGCTCCGCACGTATGCACTATTTTCCCCAATCAACTCGCACAAGATTGTCCTTCTCTCTTATAGGCAATATCTACAGTTCGTTTATTAAACAGCCATAACTGCACACAGTACAAGAACACACTGTACATTAAGATACACTTGTCAGTCGAGGAATGCACCAGATCGTTTCTCTTATCGTCTGTTGGTCGCAGTAACATTCTTTATTATTTGACACGCTTGAAGATGCAACGCTGCTGCCCCACGATTGTGTGTTCCTTCACTCAACATTGTAAATGGAATGAAATAGTTAACGAGGAAGTAATACGCCCAATGGTTTCATTACAGTAAATATTCAATATGCCCCCCCCCCCCCCACCTACTTCGATGCACAGTTTACAGTGGTGTAGTAGGGACCTATGGATACTGTTCAGGATGTGTGATGTCGCGAACAACTTGGAAATCTACCTGTTTTCTTGGTAAAGTTCATCATCTCATTCTATGGGGTTCGCGTAGTAGTCAGTTTGTGCATAGCAACTGTACACTGCCTACTAGGGGTGGAAAGCAACTATGCGAAATGAACAAGAAACTTGTGCATTTGCACCAAGCATTACCTCGTCTCCCACTTCCCTCCTCTGACGGACAGCAGCAGGCAGTGGCTGGCTTTCTCGTACAGCATATATGACAAGTTCATCAATTTGAATCGCACGCTCGGAAGTAACAAAGTAACCTAATTTTCTTGAAAAGAAATTTTTTTTCTCTGTCGATCAGATTGTACCATTGTTGTTAACATAACACGAAGAGCATCCCTGATTTTCTTGTCTGTATAGTTCTGATACAGCCTTGTACACAACCGTGGTCATGAACTTCCTAGGAACAAAGGTACTTCATAAACCATGGCAGCGTTTTCTCAACCTCCTATATACAGCATTTCTTACAGGACTATCATGATACAGGGTATGTCGCTGTCACCTAGCGACAACCTGTCCATCAAGGTCGATCCAAATCTTGGTACAGCTTTGTAATTGAGTTAATTACTTAAATTTACTAATCATAAAAAACTACCCTTCGGATTTCATTCAAACCATTTCCTAAACCGTCTAAGGAGTAATAAGAACAAATTGTGAAATTTTCAGCAAAATCGATCCAGTATTTTTTGAATCCATTAAAACGAACAAACTTATTTTATATTACAGTATGTATAGATTAAGATGACTTCATTCTCTGATATTATTCTCTTGAGAAATTTATGATCCAAGTTTTTGTATTTTTAAAAAATAATTTGTTTTATGTCGCACCAACACAGCTAGGTCTTATAATGATGATGATGATGATGATGATGATGGGATAGGAAAGGGCTAGAAGCGGGAAGGAAGCGGCCGTGGCTTAATTAAAGTACAGCCACAGCATTTGCCTGGTGTGAAAATAGGAAACCACGGAAAACCATCTTCAGGGAAGCAGAGAGTGGGGTTGAGCCCCCTATCTGCACAATGCTAGCCACACGGCCAACTCGCCCGGCTAATCCAAAATTAGAAACAGTGAACAATTATCTAAGAAACAAAAAAAAGTAATGACATACTTTTTGGTTAGATATTAATGTTGGCATAATTCACATTGCATTTCGTAAAATAACTTTCCTCTAGTGCGTCTTACAACATAAAATGTTAAAATAATTTTTTGCTTCTTTATATACCTAATACATTTCAGTATTTCAACCAATGGTTTTGTTTTTACTGGACACAACGGTAAAACCGTGGATAATTCGGAGGTTTGTGCACTAAATACTGCACTGTGTATAGAAAGACAGGGAAGAAAGCACAAAAGGACAAGGACAATCTCCACATCTGTATACACTACTGTCTTCTCATCAACTCACTTCTTCTCAGCCCTTAAACGAACTCATTTTTGCTTTCCAGCTTCGTCAGAAAGGAGGACTCCAACACTCATTGAGGGACCATCTTGACAGTTATTCAGTCTGGGAAGTGTAGGATAAGAAGAAAGTAGGACAAACACTGGAAAAGGGAAGAGAAAAATAATGGTGAATACAGGTGATAAAAGATCAGAAACACAGGGTAAAGAGAAAAGGAACACGAATCATTTTATGTAAGGGAAATAAATTAGTGAAAATCAAGCCATGTAGAGAAAGGAACACTGAAAAGAACACAATGGATAACACAGTGGCAGGTCAGTGTGGGAAAAGGGAGAAAAATAAAGAAAACACACATCATTGTGTTTAACCTATTATGTGTTCCTATCTTTCTACATATGACTTTATTCAACACTTGTTTGTTCCTTTCCATTACTTACCTCAGCTCATTGGGTTCCCTTTCTCCTTCTGTGTTTCTCTGTGCTCCTGATCTTTTGCCACAGAATTCATTTCTTCACTTTTCCAGTGTTTATCTAAATTTCTTCTTATCCCATATTTCACACATCAGGACTGAACTGTGAAGATGACCCCTCAATTTGTGTTGATGCCTGCCCTCTTGATGAAGCGGGGAAGCAGAAACGAGCTTGGTAGGGGCCCGAGAAGAAATGGATGTATAGGGTATGGAGTTAGATGTAGAATTTGCCTCTCACTCGCACTCGTAGGTCCAGCAATTAGAGTTGTCCTTTTCAACCTCCCCCTATGTTGCCTATTTCCTGATAATCCAAACACATAAGTCTTATAAAATGATCATGTGGTCATATAAAGAATTTTCTGCTCTTTCTGATGATTTCAAAGTGATTGGTCTGTTACTGGAAATTATCACGGAAGATAACAGATTACCGAAACAAATGTATGATCTAAAACTTGAAGACAAAAGACCAAGAGGGTGACCAAGACTCAGGTACAAGGACATGGTGAAGACTGACACTGAACAGCAACGATATACTTTGGAAAGCATCGAAGAAGGAGAGAAGTTCAGAGACCAGAACTGGTGGAGAAGCCTCGTTCACCGATTCATAGCTTAAGATGGAACAACGTGGGATATGTATGTATGTATGTATGTACTGGAAATTATCAATATATTTTTGCAGGTAAGTTATCACATGAAGATAAAATACCAATACCAACAGATAAAACAATTTTTTGGATTGCCTGATGTTTATATAAAATACTCTTTCCCTGGACAATAAATTTTATGTAAGAAAGCAATATTTAAAAAAATTAAATACTACAGTAGAAGTCCGCTATAGCGAGTACGGCATATAGCGAGAACCCCATTATAACGCCAATTTTTTGCTGTCCCTTCGGATTTCCTATATTAAAGCGTGTATTATTCTTTGGTTACAGTGAAAGTCCTATCACTGACACATCCGTTATTACGAGCGCTTACGTGCGCGCAATTTTTCCCGTTACCAATATTTATGCACCCCAACGATTATGTTGCATGCAATCGATTACCTTCGGTATCGTTTCCTCGCTATTTTCACAGGTGAGTTTTCTCGCCGACATTCGATGTCAGGGTCGATTAGTAATACCCGTCGACTGTTGTTCCGGAAAAAAAATTCGAAATGAAAGAGGACATTTTCGTAATAAATGCGTAAATAACATGTCCGATAACTGTTGTTAACTCATTAAAAATAAAGGCTGACTAAACGATCGCTTAATGTTGATGATAAATACCTTTTTCTTTTTTTGCTATTGGCTTTACGTTGCACCAACACACGTCTTATGGCGACGATGGGACAGGAATGGGCTAGGACTGGGAAGGAAGCGGCCGTGGCCTTAATTAAGGTACAGCCCCAGCATTTGCCTGGTGTGAAAATGGGAAACCACGGAAAACCATCTTCAGGGCTGCTGACAGTGGGGTTCGAACCTACTATCTCCCGAATACTGGATAATGGCTGCACTTAAGCGACTGCAGCTATCGAGCTCGGTGATGCTAAATACTGCAATTAAGAATGGGATAACCTCGAGATATGGCAGAGTGCATAATAGATTTCAGAGGTTAGTTTGTATTTTCTCGCGTCTGGTTAAATTACGGAAAGGCTAATTACGGAAAGGCTATTATCATGTAAATTTATAGCGAGAAGGTTATAATTTCTCGACTGGCCCTTGAAGTGTGTTTTCATCATACGTATAGTACGGTTAAGTTAGGGTAGGTGACGCTGTTTGAATAAGAAAGCTGAAACGTTTGCCACGAAATGCGGTCAATCATCTTCGGTACGGTATAGTTTTCTCACTATGTGCATATGCGAGCTCTCTCGTCAAAATTCGAAGGCGATGTTGGAGTCGATTAGTAATACCCGTCGACTGCTGTAATCTATAATCACAAAGAATGGGTACTGTCCACCTAATCAATACTTTATTATATCTTGTTACTAAGCAGTACCGGTTTCGACCTTCACAGAGGTCATCTTCAGCTGGTCATAAGATCTAAAGTTAACTTAAAATAATTTTAAAAACATTACTAAATCTAATGAAGAATGTCACATGATGTGAGTGATAAGATTAAAATATACAATATATAAAATATACAATGATATGATGTATCTTCTGGTTTAAAAACAAGCATCAAAATTCTATGACATGTATGTGTTACATAAATTTCTAGTGTACCGGTACTGTTTGTGAGTAGTAGATAATTTGGTGAAATACAATTTCAACAAGTAAAATGTTTATGGCGTTCTTGAAGTACACTTTGAAGTTCAGTCCATATTGGTGAATCGTTCTATACATTCATTGGTATGTTTATACTAAACATTCTGGAACATTCTATGATATGGATGTAATAAAATTTATCAAATAATACATTAAAATACGAAAAAATGTTCACATGATTCTTGTGGTACGTTTTGGAATTATATTAATTTTGTACATTCACAGATATGTTTGTACCAAGCATTCTAGAATATTCAACTATGTATGTTGTTTTTCTTTTAAGTTCATATGATTAAGAATGTTGAATAATGAACATGAAAATATTATGGTGTATCATTAGTTTTCTTGGTACTAATCTCGTTAAAAGATATTGAGTAGGTGCAGATGCTCCCTCTTTGTAGTTTTGTTGTTGGACATTCAGTAATATAATCCTGTTGACTGGTCGAATGTGTACTGTTAGGGAGCACGTCGTGTATTACATGTAACAAACAAATATAACAGAAATGTTGATGTTTTTCAATAAAAGTACGCTTATATAAGAGTTTAGTCACATGTGCCTGGCCTTGCACGACTTTGTATTTGCAGTAGATCTGGCATCAGTGCGCCTCATGTAATGTGTACTGTCTTTTAAGGTAGAGGTGCATTACGTAAGAATTGGGACTGATGAAGAAGGAGCCTCTCTATTTGAAGACAGCAGTGTAAGAAGATAGGGAGATCTTGGTTTAGCTGAGGGAAGGTCATCCAGAACCCCAAGCATATAAATCTACAGGATATGACAGACATGCTAACTAAGCAGCTGCAGTCAACCAACCTCTTCCGTTACAAGACTAGTAATCACCAAACACTACCTGAATGGGCCCGAGCTCTTCCTCTTGAAGGCAGATGGCGCATTCGGATCACTCGCCACCACGCACAATATGTCGAGCCCAATCTGATATTGCTTGGGTGCTCTCAGTTCCAGCAAAATAGCATTGTTATTGTGGGATGACTCGAGAGTAATCTGGTATCGTGGATTGTTAGGGTAGGTTGCAGGATGATTGCCACATCCTCCAGCCGTCACTCCCTTCCACTGTCCGTCAGACACCTGAAACACCACATGATATGCATCTAGATAAGGCCAACTCCTCATACACACATACACTGACATACATGTATGCACACGAAATACTGAACAACAACAACAACAACGACAACTACTACTACTTAACCCTGTAAGGTCCAATGTCAGACCGTGTCCAACTTAACTGAAGACTCGATTTCTCATACCTTTACTGGAAAATGGAGGAGATGCTTATGCCGGACATAGGATAACCATTCCTCTATTCATTTGCTTTGTTTTAAAAATGTTATGTCTGGAAATAAATCTTCCTTGGTAGTGGTTTCCAAAGTGTGGTCTGCAGATTAAGTCCACAGACTGCACACATATTCTTCAAATAAATAAAATACTAGTGGGCCCGTGCTACTTCGCAGCATTCGTTTTAAATAAGTCAGATAAATTGTCGTGATACGACTGTCATAGTTATATTGTTTTGCCTGCCCTTTCCAAAAGTTTTATGAACATTTAATGCCGGTACAAAATGTAGTTTATAACACTTCTTTTCATACAGTATTTTCTGTTCTTCGACCATTTTGGCATAGATCTTAACATTTTCAAACGATCTTGTCGGAGATAGTGCAACATACAGCTGTAACCGAATATTGGTTCAGGTAAGTAGACCCCCACTTTTCACGAGGTTGACCCTGCGCTCTATTACTGGTAACGGTCATACAGAAGGCTAGTCAACTTGATACCTTCCCACCTGTTGATGTTTTCTATTAACAGCATGTAAGTTATTACGAAAGTTCTATCTGTCAAGTATACAATGGAACCTTGGATTCCGAGCATAATTCGTTCTGGCAACATGCTTGTAATCCAAAGTGCTCGTATATCAAAGCAAGTTTTCCCATAAGAAACAACTGAAACGCGGATGATTCGTCCACAACACAAAAATATTTATTCGCATACCATTTCTAAAACAAAATATAACGTAAAACAAATTAAAGTACACTTTTCCTTACAATAGAATCATTGCTGGTGTGAGGGAGACAAGAGATGACATGAGAAGAGTTACTGTGTAACACGAATTTCACTAACGAAATCACTGCCATCTGTTGGGTCACTGGAATTGTTTTCTTTTCATGCAACTTTAACGAGGAACCTGTCCAATGACTGTTGATTTTGCCTCTTTTTGAGGATTTCACAAAAATGTGACATTGCATTGTCATTGAACTGATTCATCGCTCGCACTGCTACAGCCTTATTCAGGTGGTGCTTTTCTACAAAATTTTGCACCGTTTCCCACATTTTGCACTTCTCCCGAATCTCAGTTGAAGTGAGAGATTCCATTGACTTTTCCTCCTCCTCTTCCCCGGATGAGATCTCCATAACCTCTTGTTTGCGATGCAGGTCTATCAGTTTGTTTGTGTTCAGTTCCTGGCTATGTTCTTCCACGTCCACGTCATTCACCTCCAGCCCCATAGTCTTTCCTAAGGACACAATTTCTTCGACAATCGGCGCCTCATTGTCACCAACAATCCCCTCAAAGTCACGTCCAAGAACACAGTCAAGCCACAGGTTTCCCCAAGGTGAAGTGAGAGTTCTCTTGGTGACTCCATCCCAGGCTTCATCGATGATCTTCAGGCAGTTCACAAAGGGGAAATGATTTCTTCCAAACTCTTGGAGGGTAAGGTTTGTTTCTTCGGTCACTTCGAAGCATTGCTGAAATAGTGCTTTGTGTATAGCTTCTTGAAGTTCAAAATGACTTGCTGATTTATAGGCTGGAGTAGTGTTGGGAAGAAGGAAGTTAACCTTAACGAACTTGAATTCCTCCAGTAAGTCGTCCTCAAGGCCCCAAGACCTGGAGGATGAGCAGGAGCGTTGTCCATAACCAGCAACACTTTGAGAGTCAGATTATTTTCTGAAAGGTATTTCTTCACTACAGGACCAAAGACCTCGTTCATCCATTCAGCAAATGAACAGGGGAGGCGAAAAAGTAGGCACATGGGATGCTTGTATTGCGGAACCTCACTCGCTTATCAAGTTACAATTTATTTAAAATGTTTGCTCGTCTTGCAAAACACTTGTAGACCAAGTTACTTGCATTCCAAGGTTTCACTGTATTTAGAAGCTGGGGAAGATCAGAGAATCAAAGATTATATACCACAGAATAATATTCTTCCATGATCAGAGGAAGTGAATATTCTCTGGTTTGAGAGGTAGTAATCAACCATGGCTGCATGTAATGACATTACTAAGGATGAAAATCGTATATATCGAAAGTCGGGCTCAATGGCTAAATGGTTAGCGTGCTGGCCTTTGGTCACATGGGGTCCCGGATTCGATTCCTGGTAGGGTTGAAAATTTTATCCATTATTGGTTAAATTCGCTGGCATGGGGGCTGGGTGTATGTGTCGTCTTCATCATCATTATTTCATCCTAATTTCATGACGCGCAGGTCGCCTACGTGTGTCAAATCAAAAGACCTGCACCTGGCGAGCCGAACATGTCCTTGAACACTTCCAGCACTAAAAGCGATACGCCATTTCATTTCACACAATATATCAGAATATTAATGAAAGTGTTAATCGCTTAGCAACCTGCTAAGTACAGAATGTATTGCAGGTTTGAGTAAGCCTTTGCCTGCAATGACTGGAGTGATCCTTTGGTGATTTGATTTAATGATTGGCTGAACTTTGAGACCTATCAATGTTTCACGATTCACCGGCAGGTAATTCCAGAGAGAATAAAACAAAAATGAAGCAAATCGGTCCAGTAGAACGGATGAACAGATTTGCCAAAACTGTTTTTAGTAAACTCTAAATATATAGATTGCCGGTCCCGTGGTGTAGGGGTAGCGTGCCTGCCTCTTATCCAGAGGCCCCAGGTTCGATTCCCAGCCAGGTCAGGGATTTTTACCTGGATCTGAGGGCTTGTTTGAGGTCCACTCAGCCTATGTGATTAGAATTGAGGAGCTATCTGACGGTGAGATAGCATCCCCGGTCTAGAAAGCCGAGAGGATTTGTTGTGCTGACCACACAACACCTCGTGATCTGCAGACCTTCAGGCTGAGCAGCGGTCGCTTGGTATGCCAAGGCTCTTCAGGGCTGTAGTATCATGGGGTTAGTTAGGTTAGTTAATATGTAGATTAATACAACAGTTTTCCTCGCACAACTTTAAAATTTGTTATAGAAAAAGCCATAGATTTTCAGTTTCGACTTAGCTTATCCGTAACAGCGAAGTTCTTCAGTCTGTCGACACTAATTCAGGATGAATAAAATAAGAAAATACCTGGAGTGATTAGTTATCACTCAGCAACTCTTACTTTGTGAGTGTCTATAGCAGTAGTTCTTAAAGGATGTGTCATGGCACACTAGTTAGTAGTGCCATGATAATAACAACACACTGGAAAAATATGAACACACAAAAACATGTGTATTAATTATTTTAGTAATGTTATTTCTTAACCTTCAAGAACTGTACAGATGTAACAGAAAATGAAAACTAAGAATGTTCTATCAGTAATTTCATTACTATTGCATGAATTTCTACCTGAGTGTCAAACAGTGAACTGCTGGTATTACAGTGGAACCTCGATTATCCGTTCCCGGAACCTACGTTTTCTCGGATCATGCGTTCAAATTACGTGGTCCCGCGAGCATCGTAATGAAATCACGTTGTAAAAATCCCACATTGTCAGTTCCTCGAAGAAATGATTTCCCGGATCAACCGTCCAGAAATTTCAGTCCCATCAACGCTAAATCCTCGATCAAGCATTTTTCAGTGAACTGTGTCTCACGAAAGGACAATTATGGCATATTTATGGATCTTGGCGTTAACGCCTCGTCACTGCGATAATTAGAGCAAGTACTGTACTAGAAAAGCGATCACAGTGAACTTGCATAAGGGACCATCTCAGCATCGAATTTGGGTGGTACTGTTTAGAGAATCTCGGAAATCATAAAGCAGAGAGTGGCCACAATAATCGTACGGAGATACAGAGCATTTCGACAGCTCTACTTGAAGATGGAATGAGTTTCGTCAAATGTTCGCACTTATAAAACGTCCACATTATGTCTAGGGTTAGATGTTTATATTTTTACTTTTTCGATTGTATTGCCAAACAGGTTTTCGGCACTTTCCTCAGGGCACTGTATAGTAACTCGGCTTTCAGGCAGGAATCGAAACTGCTCCTTCTTAACACAAATCTTGTACAAATCTAGTATTTTAATATTATCGTATACGATTATGTTATCGAGACAACAGATGTTGCACCTTACATACAAAAAGCCATGGGAGGTCTTGGAATTGCCTGTTACTGTTTTGGTCCTAATATAAGACTGGGAATGTTACGTTTTTGAGTAAAAAGTAAAAAACAGCAGTCGTTTTATTTGTGCACAGCACATGTATAAAATAAATGGTTTGTATCATCATTTCCAACTCGTACTGACTTGTGCAGCGAACGCGCTTTCCAGCTGAGCCCAAGGTCACGAATAACCGTTATTTCTTAAGTTTTGATGATATTTTTTTCTCTTTTCGATTTGATTGGATTAGTGACTGACAGAATTGAATATAATGAATTCGAGAACTTCTGAGCATCGATACTTACCTTCGAAATCGTTCTCGAATTCAGCATAACCTTTAAAAGTCGATGTAGGCCTAATTTACGCAGTACAAGATTTCCAGAAACTGAATACGAACAGAGACCAAATTACAATGGAAGATTAAGAAAAGAAGGGATTCGCGATCATGCTGGGTGCTTTTGTATCTAATGTGCTTTATTTTATTAGATGAGAGAATTAAAAACTACTTGTGGTCAATTGTCGTTCGGCTTGGCGTTATTAGATTTTTCGAAAAGTTTGGCTAATAGAAGTTGCTGAACTGAAAGAAGTTTTCACGGGAAACTGACAAAGTTTCCCCTGTAAAACTGAATAGAAGTATCAAGATTTTGAACTCTTGTACCGGTAATTAATGTTTGATGCCAGTTTCGCGGTCTAACTTCCATGCCACTCATCTGGAGGGTCCAGGTTTGATTCCCGGCTAGGTCAGGCATTTTTACCTGGATATAAGGGCGGGTTACCAGGTCCATTCAGCCTGCGTGATTACCTTTAATTGAGGAGCTATCTAATTGTGACATGGCAACCCCCGTCTACAGAGCCAAGAATAATGGCCGAGAGGATTCGTCACACTGACCATGCATCGGCTCGTAATCTGCAGGCCTTCGAGCTGAGCAGCTGTCGCTTGGCAGGCAAAGGCCCATTTGGGCTGTAGTTTAGTTTGATTTGGTTTGGTTTGGTTTAGGAGTGTTGTAAGATTATAATTATACATATCTCATTTTTGTGATGTTTAGCCAAATAGCTGATGGCTTTTAATCATTCTCAGATTTTCCGTTTTCCCGTGTTGTACGCTTTATTTTAATGGTCCCTCCAAAAACGGAGAATCGAGGTTTCACTGTACATCAAAAGCAGTGGAAAAGGTGAGGGTTTGTGATCTACAGGGAATAGTAGTATCTGAAATCCTTTTAAGTAGGCTAGATGTGCCACAATATTCTAAAAGACAAAACTGTGTGCTACGAACCAAAAATGCTTGAAAAAGCCTGGTATAGAGTAAGTAATATGATTATCGCAATCTCTTGAATACTATGACCAGTGCATCGATGTTCACTTTTGCTTCAAACTGGAGAATACATTTACAGGGACATATAGGGGCGTTGAAAATGTTTGCTGACACCAAGAAAGTGTGGCAGATCAGGTCAAACGTGAAAGCATTGTTTACAGTTTTATTTTTACATCAATATTTGTGCCCTGTGAATTCCTACCTGGTGAATGGTGAACCACTGGTATTACCCCCAAGTTTTGGTATGTTTGAGAGAAAGTCAGGAGAAAAAGACCAGACTTGTGCAGAAAAAACTCTTGAAGCCATCATCATGACAACACGCCAGCTCATGCACTGCTATTGGTTAGCAAATTTTTTAATGAAATGAGGACAATTGTGCTCTTTAGTCTGCCCTGGTCACCAGACCTGGGTCCAGTGGACATTTTTCTATTCCTCAAGCCCAAATTTACTCCAAAATTACAACAATTTCAGTCAACAGAGAAAATTGATCTGAAATCTCTGGTGAAACTGTGTGTGATCTCCAAAACTGCCTACTAGGACTGCTTTTATAAGGCGGTGTTATCGTCGTCGTCTTCTTCGTGAATGGGTCATTTAGGACCACACAGAATCAACATTTTTCGGCCGTCTTTTTTGCCCAGTACTTCTTCATCTTCAATGACTCTGCATGTCTCCGGTCCTCCGACCATGCCGATCGTGTGGGTTTCCTTTCCTGTTCCTCAAATCTCCGTGTTTGAATGATGTTTTGTATTTCCTTTCGATCTTGTAGATTTGACAATCCTAATTAAGTGAGGTCTTTCTCTAATAATTTGTTATAATAACAGAGGATGGGAGAATAAGCTCACTAGGCTGGAGGTGAGCTCCCAAAAGAGTTATATATTTTTTTTTGCTATTTTGTTTTACGTCGCACCGACAGATAGGTCTTATGGCGACGATGAGTTATATTTTGAGCAACCTTGAAAGTGGAGCTTCATACCAATAATGAGTCATTCAGGCCACTGCCTTCTATGAGTACTTACCTCCTTTACATGCGTGTATGGGTTACCAATCTTCTTGAGAGAGAAGGGGAACGTCGCATAGGCACGGAGCGTATAGAAGATGGTGTGCATCTTCTCATACTGAGAGATAACGAGTGTATAGCGTCGAGCACTCTGATCATTGATGATCAGCTTGCACAGGTAATGCGGGCTGTTGATTCGAACACCATCAATGAAAGGTGGAGGGTCATCTGGAAGAAAAACGCAAATAATTAGGTAGAAAGCAGATACAGAGTAGCACAACACAGCATGAAAAGAAACAAATGGAACTGTATCGAGTTTTCCATTAAATCATTAGAGAATAATAATAACTGTGGTATAAAGGGGGCCTCTCCCTCGAATTAGGGAGCACTTTAAACATCTATCTACAATGATATCATGTGGGGATATGCTGAACTCTATGGTATAGACAGCAATTTCCAGTTTGAGGTTGCCACGTAGGAAGCTACAGTATGTTGGAACTCTTATTTACTTTCATTCAGTAAAAAATGTAATAGTTAGGGGTTTGCAACTCTCCTGCTTTAGTCCTTCTAAGGGTTGCTCCTACTGAACTTTATTCTACTAAACATAGCCTAGTCTGCATTCATAATAGGATGGGCCAGTTGCTTGCAAAATACTGGATCATTGGACAAGGTTCTCACCTTGCTTAAGGCAGCTGGCGTGCTGGGACAACAGGTGTGGTAGGATTCTTCATCCTAAACTATGAGACTCTAGAAGATTCTAGCGGCAACATGAAGAAAACAGCATTCCCTCAGAATGTAAAATTTAGGGCTGTGCCATAGCTATTTCGGTTTTAATGTAGGGATTTTAGAAACTTTAATTACTTTGAGTCATGTAGATTTCTCCAAGTTTTTCAAGCAGTGAAGGTAACTGGACTAATGGGTGCAATAAGAGGAAGCATGAGTGGAGACCATCGTTTTGCTTTTCTCAATTTTGTTTCTTGTGACTAGGATTTTCAAAATTTAATTGCAACTTTCCCTTTTCGGTTGTTAATTTTCCTTTCTTTCATTAACAAGTTTGTGTGATTTTCAGCATCTCCTTTCTCTTTTGTGGGTTGGCCTCTTTTCCAAATTTTCATTTTTGGATCTTTTTGGAATTTAACTTATTCTTGATCTATATTTGTAGCATGAGCTTAGCTCCTGATTATATGAGGATTCTTTTCATTCGTGTATGCATTACTGTTGGCTTCCCTGAAGAATAAAAGGGCAGTGAGTGTTCCATAGAGTTTATTCTGGTATTACAAGTAATCATGTTCATATTGGTCTGTATTGACTACATAACTTGACAAAAATATACCTAAATATAGCTTCTCCACCAAATCAATAAACAATATTATAATCTAAAAACAATTATTCAGGGAACAAAAGTGGACATGTTTTGGCTCTTGGAGCCATCATCAGCACACAAATACTTAAACAAAATTAAAAGCACATTAGAATATGGATGCATGAAACAATTTTAACATAAATACATTTGAAAGAAAGATCATGAATGCAGTATTGATACTTGAAACAATTAGGGGCCGATGACCTTAGATGTTAGGCCCCTTCGTTCGTCCGTCCATCCAACTTGAGACAATTCAAAACAAAATATTGGAGTTTAATGATAAAAAGTTTGTGAAATGTATTTATGTTAAAATCCTCTCATACATCTATATTCTAATGTGCTTCAAATCTTATTTTAGTGTTAGTGGGCTGATGATGGCTCCCAGAGCCAAAACATGTTCACTTTTATTCCATAAATAATCTTTTTAGATTATAATATAGTGTACTGATTTGGTGGAGAAACTATATTTATATTTTTGTCAAGTTATTCTGGTATGTGAACACTTGTAGGCTTTGGAAACTGGGAGCTCAATTCTCTCTTGTTATTAAAGAAGCTCTGAAAGCAGTTGTCTTGTTATAAAGTTCTTCAAACAATTATCAATAGTTAAGTGTGATCCGATCACCATTTGCAACTAACTTATGGTTTCTTGTTAAAAGAAAAGAGAAAGAAAAAAGAAAATACAAGGTACTTTCCTTTTTATGTGATCATTTTATTTGTCCAGCTCTAACGCCCTGCCATCTCTTTCCCTACAATCTGTAGACTGCTGTCAAAATAATAATTACAGTAGAACTTTGTTAATTCAAACCTGAAGGGATTAGAATTCAAATCAGTATCACACACCATATTTAAATGAAATTTTCAAAACAAACCCTATTTCTTCTGTGGCTCCTCTAGTTGCTATGACAGTAGAATATGGCAAAACAATAACAGATTATAAACTGAACATGGCATTTTATCATTAAAAAAATACTTCAAACACCACAAACATTATTAATCCTTCAAAATTTGTTTTAAAACAGGTCATTTACTTTTTTCTTTGAATTTATTTGTGCAATAAGTGCAAATTCCGAGTTTATTTAATGACTGAAACAGAAATCACTTTCATTTTATTGTCCCTTGGTAACATAGACTGTTGTCCGACTCGCTGGCTGAGCGGTCAGTGTTCTGGCCTTCGGTTCAGAGGGTCCTTGGTTCGTGCTGGCTCCAACATCCCTGCAACTCACACACCACACATAACACTATCCTTCACCACAATGACACGCAGTTACCTAAATATGGCTGATGCCACCCACCCTCATCTGAGGGTCTGCCTTACAAGGGCTGCACTCAGCTAGAAATAGCCACACAAAATTATTATTATTCTTTTAGCCTGTTGTTGCTTAATCCATCAACAATTTATGATGGATATTTCACTTTTCAAACCTTCAGTAGCCAGTAGAATGTCTCATTTCATCCGCTGAAAGTTGTCAACTCCATGTGGAGATCTTGTTTTTTTAAGTTCTAATGAGCGGATATTCTCTGTTACTGAAACAAAGTTTGCTACCTAGAATACTTAAGGATTATATCCTCAGGCTGCCAAGAGCTAGAACCATTTCTTAGTTTTGCAACAACTACAGTTCCAATTCCAGCACCAGCACGATTTGGGCTGCATTCCATCATTCTTAAATATGATTTGTTGAAAATATGATGGTTCTAATACGACATTTTCATCTGAATTATACAGTTTAATATTCAAATTAAGCACACATTTTTGACAATGTGTTGTATAAGAATGTCAAGGGCCTGGGTAGAAAGTTTGAATTATCCACAAAATTGAATGAAAAACATTCAAATTAACTAAGTTCTACATTAATGATAATTATTTAAAAAGCACAAAACTAAAACTTTGGAATAGCTGCCATAGTTAGGAAATGGCGCTAAGCTTGGCTCGGCGAATGTAATAGGAGAGCGTGGCATGTAACAGCGATGACGTCAGACCTCGCATGTACTGTATGAATAACAGCTGACTAGAGGATGGATAAGAAACGAGACCGCAGCGCATTTGATCGTGGCCATATGGTCGGCACCAGACGCATGAGCCAGTCCATCTCTGAAGTCGTGCAGGCAGTGGTCTTTCCAAGGGCCACCGTATCAAGAGTATTCTGTGAGAAAGTGGATTCGGACTAAACTATTGCTGCCAGGGTCAACTGTCGTGGTGTACGATGCTTTGATGACAAAAGTCGTTGCAGGCCAGCTCAGATTGTAAGAGCGGATAGACGGGTCATAGTGAAGAAGATCACTCATCAATTCAATGTTGGATGACGGTGTGTGAGCAGCCACATCATCCAGAACAATCTCCTCACGATGGGGTACAGAAGCAAGCATCTCACTAGGGTACCTCTGCTCAACACCTGTCACAAGGCACGACTGACAAGGCGAAGGAACATCACTATTGGAAGCTCGAAGCAAGGAGAAAGGTCACTTGGATAGACGAGTCGAGGTACCAGTTGGTACATGCCGATGGTTGGGTATGACTGCGTTGTCAACCACATGAGGCAATGAAGCCTTTTTGGGAGCTGGATATAGTTCAGACTGGTGGAGTCTCATGTGGAGAATGTTCATGCGGGATGAAATGGGACCCCTGGCACATCAGCCAATGTCCCTCGCCGGCGAATGTTACAGGAACCTGCTAGCAGATCATGTTCACCTCCTTTCCTCTGTTCGCCTCCAACACCCTGCAGGCGACATCCACCTACAGCAAGACAATGCTCCAGCCTGTTGGTCCCGAATTGCAGCCAACTAGTTCAATGAGCACTCTTAAGGATGTGAAGATGCTTGCTTGGCCCCCAATGAGCCCCAATCTCAATCCTATTGAGCACATCTGTGATGCTGTCAAGAGGGAGATGCATGCCCAGGACTCTGACCAATTTTCATGGATTTTTTTTTTTGCTAGGGGCTTTACGTCGCGCCGACACAGATAGGTCTTATGGCGACGATGGGATAGGAAAGGCCTAGGAGTTGGAAGGAAGCGGCCGTGGCCTTAATTAAGGTACAGCCCCAGCATTTGCCTGGTGTGAAAATGGGAAACCACGGAAAACCATTTTCAGGGCTGCCGATAGTGGGATTCGAACCTACTATCTCCCGGATGCAAGCTCACAGCCTCTACGCGCACGGCCAACTCGCCCGGTCATGGATTATGGGAGACTGTGAAATGATCGTGGATCAGTATGGGTCCCCAATGTTTCCAGTATCTTGTGAAGTCCGTGGCATGCCGCATTGCTGCCATAATCAGGGTGAAAGGGGCTGTTACACGCTACTAGCCAGGTATCTCTAATATTCATTTGCTCATCAGTGTAATAGTGTCATTAATATCTCTACGGATCGAATTACAGGAAAGCTGGCACATATATGTTGAGGAAACAGAATACAAAATCAAAAAGTAAAGATAAATTGATATTAGAAAATGCAAATTAAAACTTTATGGATGTATCAAAAGAATGAACCCTAACAGAGCCGCAAAACAAATGGAGATCTTTAGATCCAATATTTATAGATGTCAAGTTGACCAAGAGGAAAACTGATCAGAACAATCAAAGAGAGAAAGGAAGCCCACAGTATGAGAAAGAAAGAAATATAAGCTCAAATGTAGGTAAGATAACACCGCTCCTCGCATGATGTGATCATCGTGAATTCCTTTCAGCGAGCCGTGAAGTCCTACATAGGCTTATTTCCAAATATTAATACAGTAGAACCCTGGTTCACCAAGGCTAATCTATAAGTGCAATACACTACTACGAACACTTCATTGAAGATTTTTCCATAAATACTGCACTGAGCACATAAATACATGTCTCCAAGAAACTGCGGGGTTCTGTTTGATAATTGTGTACAAGATGATGGTGGTGGTACTTGTACAGTATTATGCAGCTGGTAGTGGGGAAATTGACTCAAATAGTTTGCGCATACATGATAACTATGAATGGTACGACATCCTACTGCTTTTTTTTGAGTAGCAAATGAAGAAGAAATGGTATACATGCATGGCTATTTAACATAGTTCACAACAAAAAGTAACAATACAAAACAGTTACGCTACTTTAAACTGTTGTGAGCTTACCTCCAACATTTGCTATTTATTTTTGGAGAATGTTATCAACAGCTTATAAATCTCTTATTTTGTCCCGTACTGGCTCAACCTTAGAATGTTATCAAGATAACAAGCGGACATCACTCGTCCATCTTTCACCAAATAAACACTCTCTGCGTTGAACACTTCATACGTTCCTAGCGTCGTTTAAGTGGGGATGCACAAATTAGCGCAAAAAGGAACCGTGTGTGGTATCCTTAGACGTGAAATCAGAAGTGGTTTGACCGAGACGAAACAATTAAAAAAGTGGTTAGTGATTTAGGTGTCAGTGAAGTGACTGTGACATAATTTATATCCACAACCATCTGTAGTATCCGAGTTGCCATCGGTCCACATACCTCAGATATTCAGATTTTACTGTAGTAGTAGTAGTAGTAGTAGTAGTAGTAGTTTTTTCTTTTTCTTTTTGTTATGGCAGGGGAAAATCTTTTAAAGACACCACTCTGTGTGGGAGTTGGATTTCCACCAACTAAAAACCCCTGCCCTCTTCACTCAGACCATTCTGAAACTGCTTGTCGGCATGACATCAGAATGGAGTGATGTATGTTATTAAGTTCTTCCTTTCTCTTCTTTCTCCTTCACCCCCATAATGCTTGTCGCCATTGCCTTTACTGTGTTCCAGGCAAACGGGCTCTCTAACATAATCTGAACCAGATTCCCTGGCGTGAGTTGTCGGCCAAGTTGTTGGCAGGCTTTTCTTCGTTCTTCTTCCCATCGAACACAGTAGAAAAAGGTGTGTTCTACTGTATCCCTTTCAGAACAGTACCAACAACCATCTCCCTACGTCTTTCCCATCTTCATGGCGTATACGCCGAATCTTCCATGTCCTGTCAGGATCTGCGACAGATAGTAATCTACCTGCCGATGTCTACATTTAAGCCAGTCTCCTATGTTGGGTATTAGCTTTTTTGTCCATTGGCCAACATTGGTTGTGCCATCCCATCGGTCTTGCCAGTCTAGTAAGAGTTGGTTCCTCGAGGCTTTCTTTTCCTCAGCAGATATAGTTGCACCCCTTTCATGCCAAAGTTTTCTCTCTACAACGAGGAGGTCAATGGGAATACTGGCAGCTACAACTTGTAAAGCTGCTGTCGAAACAGTTCGATATGCACAGGTAACTCTGAGCAGCATTTTCCTCTGTACTCTTTCCATAGCTCTTCGGTGAATCTTCCTCCAGAGTGCATTGTGCCAGATAGGTGCAGCATAAAGTAAAATGGAATATACTGCAGAGCACATAATCTGTCTCTTAACTGTTCTTGGTCCCCCGATGTTAGGCATAAGTCTGGCTAATGCCGATGCCTTCTTCTCTGCCTTTTGGGTTACTGCCTTCACATGTGCACCAAATGTGCAATTCCTGTCAATAAGAACCCCAAGGTATCGTACAGACTTTCCTGGGATAATCACTGTATCATTTAATAAGAAACGGACATTTTTCCAATTCCTGGAACCTTTCAAAATTACAGCCTCAGTCTTATGTGGAGCCAATCTCAACTTATTATTTACCATCCAAAGGTTAACTCGTCTCAGTGATTCATTTACTCGGAAGGTCAGTTCTTCTACATTCTCTGCTATTACCACTATTGCAAGGTCATCTGCATAACCAATAGATGTTGTCCCTTTTGTCAGCTGCAGGCGTAAGACACTATCATATAGAATGTTCCACAAGGTGGGTCCTAGGACAGATCCCTGTGGAACGCCAGCACTCATTTCAAGATCTTCTAAATCATGAAATCGTATTCTTCGTCCTTTGAAGTACTTAACGATTATTTGTTGTAGATACTGAGAAATGTTCATCCCACGAAGTTCTCTCAAAATAATGCTCCAAGAAGCAGTGTTAAAAGCATTTTTGACATCTAGCGCTATCAAGGCAGCCCATTTCTCACTGCTTTCTGCCTGTATTTGAATCACCCTCTCAATAGCTTGGGTTGTGGTTCTACCCTTTCTAAATCCAAACTGGTTCGAAGAAAGTCCTCCCTGTTGTTCAAGTTCTTTCTCCAGTCTAGTTTTAATCAATCCTTCGTAAAGTTTGCTCAAGGTGTTTAATAAGCACAGTGGCCTGTATGCTGATTGATCTAATGATAGTTTCCCTGCCTTCAATAACAGCACTAGCTTGGCTACTTTCCACTCATCGGGGAATTCATGCTTTTTTAATAAATCATTGAAGACTGATAAGATCCAACCAGGTGCCACCTCAACTGCATACTTGATGGCTTCTGGTGGGATTCCATCTACACCTGGTGCCTTACCAGTCTTCATATTGCGTGCTACCTCTTGTAACTCAACCACAGTGAACGGTTCTGCAACACAAAAATCTGATTCCGTTTCAAGTCTGTCATTAGTACAAGGGAACAACTCCATTGCTATGGCTTTCCTTCTATCAGCTGGGAGCTGAACTGGTACCCTGTTGATTATTCGACCGGTCACTATCTTATATCCCGCTCCCCAGATATCACTGTCTAGATCTTCGCATAGTTTTTGCCAGAGATTTCTCTTAGAATCCTTTATTAGCTTCAGTAGTAGTAGTAGTAGTAGTAGTAGTAGTAGTAGTAGTAGTAGTAGTAGTAGTACCTCAGCTACCTTGTGAGCAGGCATTTTAATTTGATGCCTTGCAGGCTACCTGTGCATTAATGTGGATGTTCCATTTTACTCTACCAGACAATAGACTCTGTTGGTGGATCTATGACCGAGTTTTAATTAGTTATGTTGGACAAATGCCAAATGTGTCACCAGAGATCAGTTACACTGAGCACTTTAACAATTCGCACATCTAAGTCTTCATGTGGGAAGGATGATGAATACATGTGGTAAAAGACTGAAGTTGAGTGCTGAAGCCTGCCCTCCTGATGAAGCTGGGAGACAGAAGTACAATGAAGAATTGGGCTTGATGATGTGAGAGCCAATTTATTTGAAGACAGCAGTGTATGAAGATGTGGAGATCACCCCCACTCTCTCTATTTCACCCTCTTCTCATAGTGACCTGTCACTGTGTTTATCCTGTGTTGTGTGTTACTTTCAATGTTCCTGTCTTTCTGTATATGACTTGTACAAAACATTATAGCCACCATACATGAGATATGCTTCTGCCATACTCACTGGGGTAAAAGACACGGCGCCCATCATTGCGATAGACCAACACCGTGATGTATTCTCTGTTCTCCTTGAAATCCTCCAGCTGCGTGATGTGCCTAGTAAGCAAAATCCAGACAGCTCCACTTCCCTCCTCCACCTCCAGTGTAAACTGTGGGTTCTCTCCGATATTGTAAGCATCCTTGATTGGGCCTACGCCAGCTTTCCATGACCTGGAAGCAAATGTAACGAGTATAAGAAATTCACCCTCCAATCTGCCCCCACTTTTAAGTCAAAACTGAAGATTCTTTCATAACTGGACAAATGAGGAGCGTTCAGGTGAGATCCTGACTTTTAGGAGGAAAGAAAAACTTAAATTAACCATCAGGATAGCAGCTTTTGAATGCACAACTTTTTGAAAGAAAAAAATATATTTAAAAAAAAGTGACACAGGAGAGCTCTCCGTATAACTAGCACAGATCAAGAATCAATAACAATTACATAATTTCACAAGTAAAATGGGCCAAGTGTGGTTTTGTCCAAACCATGACTCTATTGATTTTGCTCAGATGGTAGCAGGACTTGTTCCTTTCTTCTCCGGCTCTTTGCACATATTTTAAAAACAAATTGTGATCTTAAAAAAAAAAAAAAATAATAATAGAGGCACCAGAACTATCAGAATGTCAATTTTTGATACTGGAACAGTAGTGAAGCCGTCTTCTCCCATCACTGACAATGATATAATAAGATATGATAACTGGGGAGAAAACACTCAAGATAATGCTTTGCATCTGTTAAAACAACATTTACAAACAAAATAAACAGCAAAGAAATGCAGAAAGGCAGTATTCGAATGACTAAATACCTAGCCTGTAATTGGTGGATCGGACAGGTTCTTTGCTCGGGCCCACCACTAGAACAAGTCGGCTTAGCTCAGACCTAGGGTACCTTCAAAACGGCTCTGTTTGGTTTTGGTTAGATTTCATTGAGAAACAGATTCAAAAATACTATTTTATCAGAAACCTAGATATTTATGGACATGTTTGGTTTTGCCTAGATACTCCTCAAATGCAAGGAGGAGAACTTATTTTACTGCAATATTTTTTGCTATAGTGGAAAAGTGATGTGTCATGCAATAAATATTCCAGAATGGCATAGAAAAGAGACAAAATCTCATTTCAATTAACGGTATCTTATTCTTAAAAAGGGTTTTGCAAAACACTCCTTTTTTAACAAAATAATGAGGTTCTACAAAAGTCCACATATGCTCATATCTCTCTCTCTCTCTCGCTCTGATAGTTGTGCTCATGACTGAGCAATGTGACCTCACACGTTTTGTCAATTTGTTCTGGACCTAACCTGCTCCTCCATTATTCTCGATTTTCTGCCTCTTGCATGTTCTTCCTTAACTCATCTGCTTGGTGCTCTAACTCTTGACCCTTTTAACACTGAATGTTCCCTGTACTATATTCTCTAAGCTGTCCCCCTGTTGTCTTACGGTGTGGCCAAAAAACTGCAATACCTTCTGGTAGCATATTAAAGAAAGAGGTTTTCTCATGCCTAACTCATTCCTGATTGACACATTCATTCTTCTCTGTGTCCAGGGTATTCTTAGTGTCATTTACCAGCACCACATTTCAAAGGCATTAACACTGATGTTCCCTCTAGCTTTGATAGTCCAGGTTTCACAACCATACAAGATGGAAAACACAAAAGTCTGTACTAAGTGGATTTTGTTATTTCTAGATATTCCTCAGTCACACCAGATGATTTTCAACTTTTCTAATGCACAATATTAAGAGCTATTCTTCTTTTAACTTTTTACAGCCTCTTTATCACTCAGAACTGAGCCTGGATACATATATTCATGCACAACTTCAAGATCTGTCAAGAGACCAGAGAACTGAAGGTTCTTGCCAAACCATCAGCCTTGTCTTGTTCAGGTTTACCTCCAAACCAAGAGTCTGACTTTCTATCTAATACATTACAATGGTATAGCAAGCTCTTCCTTACTGATGGTAAACAGAGTAGTATTGTCAGCAAAACAAAGATTACTTATCTTCCTTCCAGCAATGGAGATTCCACCATCCCATACATCCACTGCATTTCTCATAATGTAAACAATATACTGTATATCCTTGTCCAAGCCCTTTACATACAGTACAGGAAACTCCTTTGATAGCTCACCGTCAAATGACACTTGCTGTATTGTCGTCATTGTTGTTGTTGTTGTTGTAGAGCCCCTTAATCAGTTTATTAAGATGAGATGGAATCCCCATTATTCAGAGAACTTTCCAAACCTGTTTCCACATAACACAGTCAAAAGCCTTCTTACAGTCTGAGAAGCATATCAGTATTGGAATACTGAATTCTCGGGCCTTCTCAATGAGCTGTCTCATATTCAGGATTTGCTCCAGTCTCTTTGCCTTGCTTGCACAAATCCAGTTTGTTCTAGTGGGATCTGTTGCTATATGAATGCCTTTAGGCTCTAACTGATGATATAGAGAAGAAATTTATTGGCATGTGAAAATAACACTAAGGTAGTCCAATAATTCTTGCAGTCCATCACTGATCCTTTCTTATAAAGTGGAACAAACACTGAAGTGGTCCAATCTTGAGGCCATTTGCAGGTATCCCAGACTCTACTGCAGATGAAATTGAGTATATCTACACCATAATCCCCCCAGTTCTTTTTTATAATCTCTGCCGATATGTCATCATACCCAGTTGCCTTGTGATCTTTAAGATGTCTTAAGGCATTCTCTATCTCACTTCACAGTACTGATGTTCATGTTCTTTGAAGTAAAATTTTATGTGATGATCATTTCAGCCATATGTGTCAGTGAACAGATGTTTATAGTACTGCTGCCACCACTCAATGTTAGCTTCTTTCTCACGAATATAAATGCCATTATCTCCTAGTATTGCCCATGAACTAGGTTTGAAGTTATGTATTATGGTCTTCAACTTCATAAACAGATCCCGAGTCTGATTCTTTTGGCTGGGGTTTTTAATGTTACAAATTTCGTTTTTTCGACTTGAGAATAATACCTGGCCTCACCTTTCAGAAAGCCTCTCACGTGGGCATGAACAAACGTAGATTGTGTGGAGATCACTTAATTGTCTTAATTCTGGAGTTGGAAGATCCAAAAGCCATCTTCAGAAATGGCACTTCCCTGTCGACAAAGTTAACTGTGACTGCGGAGAACCCCAGACCATGGAACATCAAATGGATTGCAGGCTGTGCCCTGCATCATTTCAGCCATGTATGTCAGTGAACAGGTGTTTACAGTACTGCTGCCACCACTCAATGTTGGCTTCTTTCTCACGAATATTAATGCCATTATCTCCTAGTATTGCCCACGAACTAGGTTTGAAGTTATGTGGTATGGTCTTCAACTTCTTACGACACTAAACGCTGTTGAGGTTGCACGTCACTGGTCTACCGTGGTGCGACTTAATTCAAGATTGTCGTTTGTGTATGTACATATTTTGTTTGTTTCTGACTTGAATAAAAAAGCGCAGACTTCATGTATCTGTTTCTGCTTATCATCTCTGTAACTCTTCTGTACCTCACGGCTCAGAAACTGATATCTCTGACAATCTGTGTGGGATTTCCATGACCTCCCCTTTTCAGCTGCTTCCTCTCTTCAATTAGAGGGAGATTCCTAGAGTTTAGACAAGGGTTTCTTCTATCTGTATCAGACTTAACCTCATGATCTATGCTGGTAACTACAGATTTTAGTTCATTTGACGTCTCATTTGCTGACCGATTTTCAGATAACCATATAAGCTTCAGTTTCATCCCAGCTAGTTTTCAAATTATTATTTTTTTTCTTTTCAGAGAATTGCCTTCCATACGAGATCTCATTTCCTTCCTTGCTGTCACTGTAAGCTTTAGGTGAAAATCTATGACCGGCAATATATTATTAGACTGGCAGTCTAACCCTGGGTAGGTTTTAGCAATTATTATCAATGATTTTCAATGGCCTTTCACTAAGATAAAATCTATTTGGTTTTGGGTTCTGTCATCAAGTAATAATAATAATAATAATAATCGTATGGCCTCAGCTACTGTGTGCAGACATTTCAATTTGACGCCATCTGGCTGTCTGCTCGTCAATTTCGACGTTCCGTTTTACTGTAGGCCCCCACTAGATGGCAGACCGAGTAAACCGAAACTCTCTTGGGCGTCTATGGCTGAGATTTAATGAATTTTGTCGGGTAAACACCAAATGTGTCACCAGAGATCTTTTACATGCCGACATCGTACGACATGGAGTGTCGAATGGACTTTTTTCCGCCCTTCAAAAATCAAGTGATAAGTATGGATAACGGTGTCTATGTTGAAGTAATGTATTTGCCACAGTCTTGCCATTACCTATACAGAATTGTTATAGCCTTTCTCCTTTCTCGTTTTGCACTCTCAGACTGAAACATCCGATACAGCTGATATGATTAGCACAGTCCTCTCCAATTTTAGCATTAAAGTCTCCCTGAATAATATTAATTTCTCTGTTCAGGAAACTGTTCAATGTTTTGTCCAGAAGGTCATAAAATTTGACAATTTTTTCACCAGGTGTTGGAGATGTTGGTGCATAAACCTGGATGATGTTCAGTGCGTAAGGCCTTGAATACGATTTTACAACCATAATCCTCTTGTTAACCCACGATCATTCGCGTATCGGCAAATTACGCGATCACTCGCGTTGTTAGGTGGAACCCAACATCTGTACCTCTCTTATAAAATCAATTTCATATGATTCTTTTTGCTTTTATTTTATTTTACTGTTTTTATTGTATACTGATCATTTTAACATGTTTTATTATTTTTATTGAATACGATATACTGTTAAACTTAAACATTACATTTATTTCAAATGAAATAGCACCAACTGATAAAAGTAGCCTATAAACGTATCAGCTTACTTACTAAATCACAAATACAATTTGGAATATTAATGAAGTCTACAGTATATTGGTTTACGGTCTAAAGATAGGTTACTTTATCCTTTGGTATTAATGTTATTTTCAGCATTTTCACACAAGCAACACATAATTATTCCCAGGAAAACTCATGTGATCAATGTAATTTTCATCTAACAACTAGCTAATAATTTGCTGTCTTTGACGTACACTCATATTGCCGGTTATATCAATTATTGGAAAGAAAGATTTTTAGGAAGAAAGTCTTACAAACAGAAGGATTCCAAGGGAGGGAGGAAGGAAAAGAAAACAGGCACAAAATGGACTGAAGACAGGAAAAGGAAGCACAGTGAAACAATGAAAGAATACTGGAAGAAAAGGAAAGAACAACTCAGGAGGAAGAATGGAAATTGCAACGTGGTCCTTAGAAGGCCGGAACGCAAGAAGAAGAAATATCAATTGAATTGTAGAAAATCAACACACGTGATCACTTGCACTGTTAGGTCTCCTCTAACGCTACTCATTGGTTACACACACACACACACGACCGCTCGCGATGTGAGATAGCAACTAACACAACACGTGATGTGCTCTTTACCCCACTCTTTCCTCCCCTCCAAACTATCACAGCTACTACACAAATATGTCATGGTGTGCTCAAAGGACCGAATGAGGCATTTTCAAATGGACATCGATTCAAAGCTAAGGACAATCAAATTGTAGCAAAATTTGTAAAAATGTTAGATTGGACCTCATAGCATGAGTGATCGTGGGTTAGAATGCTAATATCCAATTATGGCAAGATTCAGAGTTTTCGGAATCACTATGGCTACTCCATTACAATTTTTACTGTGGTGACCACAAATATAAACAGTATTGCAACTGATAGTGTTGAAGTGACCACTGCCATGCCAATGAGTTTCAGGAAGTCCTAGAATATCAACATTGTGACATTTCATTTCCTTTTCAACAATGGATAGTTTTCAAGTCTGTAGCAATTTTTGGACATTCCATGTTCCATTATGTTTTGTATTGCGAAGTGGTGCCTTTGCAGGATTGTTAGGAGCTTGTCTCATCCCCACCCTCACCAAATATATATATATAAAAAAGGGGACTAGAAACTCCAGACATATGAAATTGATCAAAGCTATAATGAGGTTGTGAAGGGAAATGCTTCAGTGATGGTTTCTGTTGTCTTCTACTCTTCTCAATAGGTGGTCCCTAACCTTGGAAACAGACACCTTTGGTAGCCACTCCTAACATGGAGAACAGATGCTACATCGTAGATTCCAATGCCATTTCCTGCAATGAGGGTGCACTGCCCTCCCAAGGAAGCTCATCTGCCCGAAGCTATTGACATCCTTAGGTTGTTGGGTTATTTGCTGCCACTCAACAATTGGCGTTGAGACGCTGGTGGTACGGTCTACTCCATTACCATAGCAGGGTTAACCTGGCCAGTAATGAATAGTCAACTCGAATTGTAAGTTACTGCACCGCCAATCCAAATGATCTTATATTTATGATTTATGATTTCTCAGCCGACAGTCATTGTAGAACGTGTTGTCGTGTGCCACAGGACACGTGTATAGCTAAGAATGCCAGGCCGCCGTCAACGGAGGCATTTCCAGCAGACAGACGACTTTACGAGGGGTATGGTGATCGGGCTGAGAAGGGCAGGTTGGTCGCTTCGTCAAATCGC
Source organism: Anabrus simplex (assembly GCF_040414725.1). Lineage (NCBI taxonomy): Eukaryota > Metazoa > Arthropoda > Insecta > Orthoptera > Tettigoniidae > Anabrus > Anabrus simplex. The sequence continues at coordinate 91,540,449 of NC_090269.1, read as the reverse complement.
AGCCGATACCCATAGGGATGTGTCCACGGTGCAGCGCCTGTGGCGAAGATGGTTGGCGCAGGGACATGTGGCACGTGCGAGGGGTCCGGGCGCAGCCCGAGTGACGTCAGCACGCGAGGATCGGCGCATCCACCGCCAAGCGGTGGCAGCCCCGCACGCCACGTCAACCGCCATTCTTCAGCATGTGCAAGACACCCTGGCTGTTCCAATATCGACCAGAACAATTTCCCGTCGATTGGTTGAAGGAGGCCTGCACTCGCGGCGTCCGCTCAGAAGACTACCATTGACTCCACAGCATAGACGTGCACGCCTGGCATGGTGCTGGGCTAGAGCGACTTGGATGAGGGAATGGCGGAACGTCGTGTTCTCCGATGAGTCACGCTTCTGTTCTGTCAGTGATAGTCACCGCAGACGAGTGTGGCGTCGGCGTGGAGAAAGGTCAAATCCGGCAGTAACTGTGGAGCGCCCTACCGCTAGACAACGCGGCATCATTGTTTGGGGCGCTATTACGTATGATTCCACGTCACCTCTAGTGCGTATTCAAGGCACGTTAAATGCCCACCGCTACGTGCAGCATGTGCTGCGGCCGGTGGCACTCCCGTACCTTCAGGGGCTGCCCAATGCTCTGTTTCAGCAGGATAATGCCCGCCCACACACTGCTCGCATCTCCCAACAGGCTCTACGAGGTGTACAGATGCTTCCGTGGCCAGCGTACTCTCCGGATCTCTCACCAATCGAACACGTGTCGGATCTCATTGGACGCCATTTGCAAACTCTGCCCCAGCCTCGTACGGACGACCAACTGTGGCAAATGGTTGACAGAGAATGGAGAACCATCCCTCAGGACACCATCTGCACTCTTATTGACTCTGTACCTCGACGTGTTTCTGCATGCATCGCCGCTCGCGGTGGTCCTACATCCTACTGAGTCGATGCCGTGCGCATTGTGTAACCTGCATATCGGTTTGAAATAAACATCAATTATTCGTCCGTGCCGTCTCTGTTTTTCCCCCAACTTTCATCCCTTTCGAACCACTCCTTCTTGGTGTTGCATTTCCTCTGTCAGTCAGTGTATAATGTACTTACATTTCATATCATCTAAGCAGATCTCCAACACAGAATATTTCCTCCCTGATGTGGAAAAGTCACAATGGCAGTATGCTATGTATGGTTTGAATTCTGCATAACTAGCTTTTCTTTTTCTGATTTTACTGTTATTACTAGGGAGCGGATTTTTATGTGCTAAAAATGTGAAAAATATTTATTTTTTATGTGCTGAAAAACTAAAATATGTGATAAAAATTGAAATTATTTTCCTTTAAATATCACATAACTAATCGCGCTCAAGAAGTAAATAAGTATAATGTTTTGTATTAGAATATGGTGCTACCAAATGTGCTCCTTAAGGTAAAATGATGTCTGTGTATGGAAACGTGCTGTATGGTATATTAATTTTTGATATGCCAGATTAGATATTATGAATGGTTCTTTTTTTAAAGGTAATGTTTTGTTTAAATATGGCAAAAGCAACCTATCATCTTTGAAAAAATAGTACCAGTTCGTACTCACCCATCACACGCTGAAATATTAGTTGCTAGAAGTAGTCTCAGAATTGCAGTGAACAACAAAGGTCATCTCCAAATTGTCCATCACAAATGCATGCCGATTATCTCTAAAGGACGCCTTATACTGCGAAAACGATCGCTCCACATCACAGGAAGTCAGACGAGCATAGTTAAAGAGAGGAATGTCACCAACAATAACGCCATCAATTTCGCCAACATGAGCACCCTCTAATACATTAGAAATTTGGCACATTGTTTGAAATCCTCTCTTTTTCCTGAACAAATTTTTATATTTGACCTTTAACAGTCCGTGTACCTGCGAAGCCGGGAGTGAATCTAATTTTCAACAGCGCGCACTTCTTTCACTATTTCGGACAACAGATTAGTGGATTTTTAAGTATGTCTATAGTTTTACACAAGAAGCTTAGATTGGCAGATATAAACACCAAATCATTTTTCAAAGAGCTGTCTTTTAGTATATCTTGAAGAATCTCAATTGACGACGCGTCGTTTTTATCTAGCACGTTCACAACGGATGCAAAACTTTCAAAATTGTCTGCGTAGTCTACCACAGCGCTAAGCCAGGTAACCCACCGCGTAACAATAGGCAGAGGAGGAAGCGCAAGATCCGGGTTTTTTTCTCTTTAAAGAGATCATTTCTTGAGGGTGCTTTTACGAAGACTTTTTTTGCTATTAGACACTAATTTATCCACTTGAGGATACTGAGCCCGCACAGTTTCACATAACCTGTGTAGAGCATGAACAACGCAAGTTACGTGTATCATTTTCGGAAAGCTCACAGAAAGGCCTTCGGGTGCCTTTTTCATGTAAGCTGCACTGTCAGTAAGGAAAAGCAATACATGGTCGTATTTTATACCTTTTGGCGAAAGTAAGTGCATGGCTTCATTGAATAACCTAGCTACACTGACATGGTTTGCAGCAAGGATTTCTTTACACGCTAGAAAATAAGAAGGTTCGCAAGCAGTTTTGTCATTCTTCAACACACCAACTACAACATTTCCTACTTTTCTGCCACTTGAATCAGTGGTTTTGTCAACGCTCACCCACAGTTTTTCGCTATCACATACTGCCCGAATTCTCTGTAAAGTTTCTTCGTAACATTTTGGGAGATAGTTTTTCCTTAATGTGGATTCGTCTCAAGGCTCAAAATTAATGTAATTTGTTAGGAAATTTCTCAGTCCCGGATTATTTTTTTACCAAGAGGAATGTCGGCGCAAAAAAAAATGCTCTACACACATCTAAATAATACTGGGAATATTTAGATGGGCCTGCATTTGAAGTAGCTGGTTCAGCTATTAGTAATTGTCGCGAACGCACACGCGAAGCAGCCGCAGTATGCTTATTTCCAGACAAATGCTGGATTACTTGAGAACGTTGATCTGCACGTACTGTTTTACCACACGGTTGGCAAAATAAATACTTTTCCATCGGTAGTAAAAATGCTTTTAAATTCCACTACATATTGTTGAAGACGCGACCTTGTACTCGACTTCTCTTTTGGCATTATTTTCCAGGTTACGACACACGCATTTACGGTGAATCACTGTTTCAATAAAAAGAATAGCAGCGGACACTGAAGGAAATATTCCTTATAAATCCATACAAAATCACACGACCACGGGAATGATATATGGACCCGAACAGCTAACCTTACTCTTAGGAGTGATGAAATTCCACTACCTATTGGTGGGGCAATATTCTTCCGAGTCTCCCATGTCGTAACGGAATTACGTCACCTTATCTCTCCGTGATTGCCTTTCACTGATATTCTATAAACAAAACCCGAGAGGGCTGACTCATAAAAAGTTGGAATGATATCATGCAAAGAAACATCTTGTGCAGCAAATCAAATCGCTGTCTAAATGTAACGACGTAGCCAGTGACCAGCAAGTTTTAGAACTTATGGAGGGAAGTCCATAAACAGCCGAAACATTCAGATACATTATGTTAAATACACTATTAAAAACAATTCCGTAATCGTAAAATGAAAATATGAGCATTGCTTTATAACACAGAAGCATTTTAAATTTTATTGATCAACAAATATTGCCGATTTATGTGGTTATTATAGATTTTCTTAAAATATGTATTTACATTTAAAAAAATGTGGAAATATGTGTTTTTATGTAAAATAAGATTCAGTTTTTACACTTGGGGATGCACAATAGGAATAATGAACTTCGTAACGTGCGTTAAAACTTACGCAAAAAGAATATGTAATTACATAAAAATCCGCTCCCTAGTTATTACCATCATTTCTCCTGCACTTCCTCCCTAAACACAATAGTGGTTTAATCTGAACTTTCATTGAAAAAGCCTATATCACAACGTCTGTAACATGGTTCTTCGTGTTCTCATTCACACCCAGCACCAACAAACCATATCTGATGATTGCTTCACAGTTAAAGTCCTTAAACATTTATCCCAACCTCCCACCCTCCTGCCCTTAGAGATTCTGAAGGACATCAACTGGTGCTAAAGTCTAGGGAAGTATTAGATAGCTGATCCTTCTTTCCATTCTCTTGTTTTACCTATCTCTCACTCCCTTTACCTAACAATGTATCTATTTGTCAACAATGACCACTAACATTCTTATTCTATCCTCCACTGACGAAGGCTGCAACCAAAACTTTTTATGACCCACATCTTTCTTTTGTGTGCACTCTATCCACATATTCCTACATGGTGAGTCGTTGCTCTCCATTTGATTCCTATTCGTATACATAATTATCATAATGTTGACCTAAAGAATACAATGCCCTTAAAACAGGGCTGACAGGAAAATACAATTCCAGGATGTGAAAACTTATCTTCTGGCGACAGTTAAAGATGATGAAGGTTCTACGAACCGGTTCTACCACCAACCAAACACAGTCTTCACCAATGTACCCAAAACAAAAACTCTTACTACTTGATGACTTCAATGCCAGGTGGAGAGAGAGAGAGCGAGAGAGAGAGAGAGAGAGAGAGAGAGAGAGAGAGAGAGAGAGAGAGAGAGAATCTGATGTGGGGAAATGTCATGAGTAGTCAAATTGTACAGAACTGCAATGCAAATAGGACTCCTACTCCTCTCTGTGTACTGAGCCTGAGCTCTTCATAACAAACACACAGTTCTACCTATCAAATCATGAGGCATTCACATTCGAAACAATGGTACCTCGTCGATTACATGTTCACTCGACAAGGTGACAAGATGACTATTGGACAGACCACAAACATGTTATTAGTCGACTCAGGACTACAATTCGTACAAGGCCATGTACTCATTTTACAAATTCTTTTAGGAGGAAATTGTCCGCCTCTGTAGCGTAACGGTTAGTATTATTAGCTGGTGTCCTCGGGGGGGGGGGGTCCAGGTTTGATTCCCAGTACTGGCAGAAATTTAAAAATGGCATGAGGGCTGGTATGTAGTTGAAATGGTACATGCAGCTTACCTCCATTAGGGGTGTGCTTAAAAAGAGCTGCACTACCTCGGGATGAGGACAAGAGTTTGTCTGACTCGTTGGCTGAATGGTCAGTGTACTGGCCTTCGATTCAGAGGATCCCGGGTTCGATTCCCGGCCGGGTCGGGGATTTTAACTTTAATTGGTTAATTCCAATGGCTCGGGGGCTGGGTGTTTGTGCTGTCCCCAACATCCCTGCAACTCACACACAACACTATCCTCCACCACAATAACGCGCAGTTACCTACAAATGGCAGATGCCGCCCACCCTCAACGGAGGGTCTGCCTTACAAGGGCTGCACCTGGCTAGACACAGCCACACAAAATTAAAGAAGGAAATTCAACACCTCTAAGATTCATGATGAAGTCATTGCCACAGAGTTCCAAAATTCCAGAGCTCTAAAGCAACTGACCCACAATACAATCAACTCAAAAGATCCAGAACTAGAATGGGTCACACTTCAAAATATCATTCCAGGCAAAGCAGAGAAAACAATTGGCTTTGAGAAAAAAAGAAGACTGGTTCAATGATAAAGAGACAATCTTGAGCCTTTTTAGTGCTAATGGGGATGCCTACTTATACCCTGACTGAGCGAGTTGGCCGTACAGTCGGGGTAGTGCAGCTGTGAGCTTGCATTTGAGGGATAGTGGGTTCAAACACCTGGCAACCCTGAAGATGGTTTTCTGTGGTTTCCCATTTCCAGACCATGCAAATGCTGGGGCTGTACCTTCATTAAGGCCATGGCCACTTCCTTCCCACTCCTACCCCTTTTCTATCCTATCGTCGCCATAAGACTTATCTATGTTCGTGCGACGTTAATGAAGTTACAAGTAATAAATCTCATTGTAGACCTTATTGGACATCAGATTATAAACATTAAAATAAGAATAATTATTTACACCTCCTTTCCAATACTTATCTTTCCTTATATTTAGGATATAAACATTACAACTGGCGTTGTAAGTCGGGACATGTTTCACTTAACTGTCGTAAGCATCATCAGCCGAAATAAATCTTAGCCTAAAGTTAGGTCAGGGCCCTGAACCTAGTGTCCTTAAAATATATGGTACCCTAACATTCGACATTTACATTATAGAAAATCAGATAGGCTTTTAACTAGTGTGAAAACATATAACAATGTTCGAATTGGCTAAGAGAAAAAAAACACACAATCGTGTGGACAGAGGTTAAAAAAAAAAGTACAACATAGAGCTGGTAGTGAAGTAATTAAAATCATATAGGATATCATTGCTATCAGTCAATCAATAAGAATGTTGATACATAAAAATGATTATTTTTTATGTTCATTGGAATGAATAAGGTAATTACAATGGTTAACTAATTAAATCCCATTCTTGCATAGACACGCGAGCCGCTGCCAACTTCTAGCGCTCTCATTGTTGCGCCTACCCCTCCCCTCCCGACTTGTTTTCCGCCTAAGCAAGCACACCAATACAACATACGTAGCAACGGGCAGACTTTTACCAGACCCCCTCGAGCGGCAAAGGTGACCAGTCACCGCTCTTCCAACGTAAGAGGTCAGCGGTCTTAGACTCTCATTTTTGAACACTATTTACAAGGCACTGAGTACATCTTTTATTCTCTTTCCATTTTTCAGACTTCAATTCATGCTCATTGCATCTTATTTTCTCCATCTATGATCTTGAACTCCCACTAAAAATGAGGACACCTGTTTTCAGCTTTAACCATTATTTTACAGGAACTGGATATTGGCCTATACCCATAAGCAGCTTAGTTAACCATTCTAAACACCTTCTTCATTCCAATGAACATAAAAAATAATAATTTCATTGTATGAACATTCTTACTGATTGACTGATAGCAATGATATGCTATATGATTTTAATTACTTCACTACCAGCTCTATGGTGTACTTTATGTTTTTCACCTCTGTCAACACAACTGTGTTTTTCTCTTAGCCAATTTGAACATTGTTATATGTTTTCACACTAGTTTACAGCCTATTTGATTTTCTAGAATGTAAATGTCGAATGTTAGGGTACCATATATTTTAAGGACACTAGGTTCGGTGCCTTGACCTTACTTTAGGCTAAAATTTATTTTGGCTGATGATGCTTACGACAGAAAATGTTTATATCCTTAATATAAGGAAAGATAAGTATTGGAAAGGTAGTGTAAAACAAGTTGGAAAAAACAAAAACAAATCAACAACAACTTATCCCTTGCTCAAGATTCATCCTCCAAGGTGAAGAAAACATCATGCTATCTAGAAATCCAGCAGACCTTTCAGACTGATATTAGGGACTTATGGAATTTTTAAGCACAGTTAAAACAGCTGTATGGACCCATTTGCTCCTCTTCAGGAACTCTGAAAGTTGCTAGTAATACTACTGTCTATTTTCAAGTTTCAACCTATTAGAATCCAGGGTTTCAGCACAATTTGCCATTAAGACCAAGATGTCCGCATAGGCCAAACTGCTTACTACATTTCCACCTAACCGAATTCCTCCCTGCCACTTTATACCTTTCAGTAGAAGATCCATGTAAACTATGAATAAAAAAATGAAAAATTAAAGATTACAGCCTTGTCTAACCGCTGCGAGTACATTGAACAAAGAATTCATTCTACGATCAATTCTCACTGCAGCCCAATTGTCAACATAAATACCTTTGATTCCTTTGAATAATCTACCCTTAATCCCATAGTCCCCCAGTACGGCTACATTTTTTCCCCTTGATACTCGTCATATTCCTCCTCTAGATCTACGAAAACATAAACATAACTGTCTGTTCCTCTTGTATTATTTTTCAATTATCAGGTGCATACTGAAAATCTGATCCTGACAGTACCTCTGTGGTCTGAAACCACACTCTTTTTCATCCAACTTACTCTTGACTACTGATTGCACCCTCGCTTCCAAAACGCCAGTGAACACCTTGCCGAATATACTGATCCATGAAATACCTCGATAGTTGTTGTAATCCTTCCTATTCTCTTACTTATAGATAGGTGCTCTTACTGCTTTATTCCAATCAGAAAGTACCATATTAACATTTCATGATAATCTTATTACGCTATGAAGCCTTTTCATACCTGCCTTCCCATTATATTTCACCATTTCAGGTCTAATTTCATCTATTCCTGCTGTTTTATGATAATGGAGTTTATTTTCCATCCTTTCACTTCCTTAAGAGTAATTTCACCAACATCATTGTCCTCCCCATGAGCTCTGTTGTTTGAGACGTCACCAGAAAGATTTTCTTTTACATTGAAAAGATTTTCAAAATATTCCTTCCACAAGCCCAGTGATTCACTGGGATCTATTAGTTCCCCTGATTTACCCAAAACACTATTCAATATTCATTGACTATTCATTTCCCTGTTCCCTCCCTTTTTACTGTCCAGAAAGATTTCCCCTACCGCTTGACCCAGCCTTTCGAGGTTCTTACCAAAATCTTCCCACCCACGACTTCTTCTTGGATTCAACAATTAAATGTTACGCTCTGTTTCTTTCATCTACATACAACTCCCTGTCTGCGTAAGTCCTTGTTTGGAACCCTTTCTGACATGCTCCCCTTTTACGTTCCACCAAGATGTTCGCTTATTCTCATCTTTATGTACAGTTGTTCCCAGGTGTTCCGTTGCTGTTTCTAGGACAGCATGCCTGTACATCAACGATTCTTTTTTATATACCCTGAACCTTCTTACTGTCTACTGTTTGGAACTTTTCACTAATCATATTCATGTACGAGGCATGTTTTTTAAATAAGTACCGTTTTGATATTCCGCTGATGCAGTGCAGCGGTCGGCATTCCGTGCATGCGCGCTGTGTACCTGCATCTGTTGACAAGGCTGAGACGCCATTACGGCAATGGTCGCCCTTGTGTACGTTTGTTGGCAAGCATTTGAAATGGCCTCGCCGACTGTGAAGTCTGGTCTGTTATTTGTTTTCTGAGTGCAAAAGGTTTGAAAGCTATCGATATTCATCACGAGATCTGTGCAGTTTACGGACCAAACATTATGAGCGATGGAATGGTTAGGAAATGGGTTCGAGCATTTAAAGGTGTCCGCAAAGATGTGCATGATGAAGGAAAGGAGTGGGCAACCTTCAGTCATTAGTGAAGATTTGGTGCAGGCATCTCACGATGAATATCGATAGCTTTCAAACCTTTTGCACTCAGAAAACGAATAACAGACCAGACTTCACAGTCGGCGGGACTCTCGATCGGCGAGGCCATTTCAAATGTTTGCCAACAAACATACACAAGGGTGACTATTGCCGTAATGGCGTCACAGCATTGCCAATAGATGCAGGTACACAGCACACATGCATGGAATGCCGACTGTAGCGCTGCATCGGTGGAATATCAAAACGGTACTCACTTAAAAAACATGCCTCATACTTATGTCTGATTTCCTTATCCTGGAGATTTACTACCCTTATACATCTGCAGACAGATTTCACTTTCTCTATCCTAGGCACAGAGATTGATTCACTACAGATCAGATAGTGGTCTGTTTCATACAAAAATCCCCCGAATACCTGCACATTCCTAGCAGATTTCCTGAATTCAAAGTCTGTTAAAATATAGTCTATTATGGATCTGGTGCCCCTACCCTCCCATGCGCAACAGTGAATAGGCTTATGTTTGAAGAACGTATTTGTAACGGCTAACCCCAAACTAGCACAGAAGTCCAGTAAATGCTTCCCATTCCTATTAGCTTCCTTATCTTCCCCACATTTACCCATCACCTTTTCATATCCTCCATTTCCACTTTCCAACTCTTGCACTGAAATCGCCCAGTAGCACTATTCTATCCTTGCCGTTGACCCTGACTATGTCACTCAGTGCTTCATAAAAATTGTCTATGCCTATTTGAAAACAAATAGGCATAGCTGACAAGTGATGACCTTTTACTTTTACTAAGAGAGAGCGACGAGTAACAAATTTGTTCACCTCACACCGGAATACTTAGTGACTGTAGCTCCCTCATCTCACCCATGATTGATCTGCACTTAAAACCTTTCCCTACAGATATACAGTGTAGCATTGCTAGGCGGGCAATAATGCCATTGTGGAGTTTTATCTCCCGTATGCAGTTATCAGACTGTACCTCTTATATAGGGCTTCTGATAAGTTCACCTACATACACCCCAGCGTCAGTGGGTAGGCTCTGACACATCCCACTCTGATGAGTCTAGTGTCAGACCTAAGACAAAACGCTGGTTAATAGAGCAAACGCCTGAAAAGCCTTATATCTGATCTGATATACAGTACATTGTGCCAAAAATCATTGGATAGCAGTATGTAAACGTAAAAGTCTGGGGTGCCACTGTACTGTGACAACTTGGAGCGTCCAGACCTGTATCAGTTATCATCGGACTACTCAAGAGTGTGTGTGAATATAATCTGTGCTGGTCATGACGAAATGACATGAATTATTGGCTTTTGAATAAGGCATGATAGTGGGGCCAGGCCGATGGGACATTACATAGTTGAAGTTGTGCATTCATTCCTTGAACGATGGTGTCATGCACGTACTGCAGATCTCTCATACAAGTCATTACCATCTACAGTGGATAGCACAGTGGCAAACAAGATGCTCAATGATCATGATCAGCAGTATCTGTTTAGAATTGTTCGTGTAACAAACAAGTCACACTAGCTCAAATCAAATCTCCACATTCAATGTGGGAGAAACTAGATGCATATCCAGCAGGTCAGTGCAGCATTCTTAACACATTGCCGACCGGATGCTTGAGCTTGTCACATACCCTGTGGACCGGACATTTTTCTACTAAGCATACTAGGGTGCACTTGATTATAAAAATGTACATAAATATTAAACCAGTCAATATTTTATCTTTAAAGTTGGTATGGGTACTCTCCAATGCCCCTAGTAGTAGTCGATCTGCTTTTACAAAACCATCTTCAGCGTCAATTCCTAACACATCATTAATGTTTACATTGTTGTCGTCAGAATCACTTGAATAAATGAGTACACTAGGTAAATTACGGCCTGTACAGGCTTGAATATCACTTCAACTATCACTCTCACATTCAGTTTCCACTAATTCATTAGACTATTTCCATTTGAACGATCATCGGTATATGATTCTTAGAAAATATCGTCGTCAGCTAACACCGTATTCCGCGGGTGCTCCATCATGTCATTGACTGAACCGGCAGGAAGAAAGTCGAAGTTTCGAAACTAAATCAAAGAATAAAAGAGGCCGTGAATAAAAGAAAAGTGGCAGATATACATCTACAATTTATTCTACTCAATGTGCACGGCCGAAATAGTTCAAGATATGGTCAAGAGATGTCACAGGAAGACCGATAACAATGTCGTGAATAAAACCAAGATTTCTCGGGGCCCGTCACCTACCGCTGGCGAGCGTACTACAAGATTTCTCGGGGCCCGTCACCCATGTGTTAAGTGTCCATGGGAAATAGGAGTGGAAGACTCATAAGAGTGCGCTTGTTAACACCACAACACTGGGCAAAGCATCTCCGCAGGGCAATTGATGATATTACTGTAATTGGACTAAAACCTACAAATACCCAGGAGCTGTGAGGCATGGGTGAACATTTTTCCACACGTGTTTAGTCTAACTGTGGAATCAATGCCATGAAGAGTTGATGTACTCTACGGGGCTAGAGGAGATTCTACATGATACTAGACCCTTCATGATTTTTGGCATGTCAGTGTACAATAAATTGTTAAAAGTATCTGGACACCCCTTCGCAGAAATAAACTAAAACCTAGATGTGATTATGACCATCACTGTTGTTATAAAAAGGGGCTGCTGTTCAGTGCTATGAGATACCTGCATAATGCATGGAGAAAGGGAGCTTAGTGATCTCGATCATGGTTATTGGTTACCACATCAGTAAGCAGTCAGGGCCATTTCTATCCTTCACAAGTTACCAAAATACATTTGGGGGATGTGATTGTGAAGTGGAGATGAGAAGAGACAACCACAGCTGGGTAGGTCCTGTATGTTGACTGACACAGACTGTTGAGCTCTGAAGAAGGTGGTATGGGAAAATTGCATGGTATTGTGAGATACCATCACCTGCGAGTTCCACAGTGGCACCAATAGTGCAGCTAACACCACGACTGTGCGCCGGAAGATAAGAGGACAGGGGATCAATGCCCATAAACTGCACATTTCCAACAATATTCATCACATTTGGTGGTGCAAGGAACACCCCCACTGATCCGTGAACGACTGAAGACACCGTGATGAATCATGTTATACCATGAATGAAAACTCCATGTTAAATGTCCACTACTGGCCAGTATATTCCTGGAGCAAGAATAAAAGATTAATATAAATAAATTCAAAACAAAAGTAATGGAATACAATGGAACGAAGTCAGGAGGTGCAAGAAATATTAAATTAAGAAACAAAGTTTTAGGGTAGTACGGTAGAATAAATAACGATAGCGGAAGTAAAGTGGTCATAAAATGCAGACTAACACCAGTAATAAAGGCTTTTATTAAGAAAATACATTTCTTCACCTCGAACATAAATATGTATTTTATGTTCTTGAAGTCTTTGCTGTGAAGCGTGGCATTGTGCGGAAGTGAAACCTGGAGAGGAACTAGTGCAGAAAGAAGGATGATAGAAGCATTTTGAAATGTGGTGTTACAGATAAATGCTGAAGGCAACATGGGTGGATCAGATCACAAATGAAGACATACTGAACAGATATTTAGACTGGTGCTTTCATGGCCTGTAATTGTAGACATGATAAGCTTTTGGGCTTCTGCTGTGTTCTCACCTTGTTTTCTAACACGACAAAAGCCCAAAAGTTTATTATGATGAACACTGAATAGAGTTAGTGAGAGAACAATTTGGTGATTGATAGGACACATTTTGAGACATCCAGGTCTTTTCAATTAGTTTTTGAGGGAAGTTTAGGCAGTAAGAATGGTAAGGGTTAACCGAGCATATCAGATATAGCATGCTGTATGCACATGTGTGCGCTGTCACTTTCCCACCTTTGGTTTCCCACAGGAGGAGGCAGGAGAGCTAGTCCAGGGGTTACCATTTAATGTCAATCGGAGGTTGCACCTGAAGACTTACACTAGAACTCGCTGATTTACAATGTAACAAGCGATTAAAAGAAGAATTATAAAGGAAGAGATATCAGTGGGTTCCCTTTCCCAAGATTTCGTACTTTCTACAAGCTGCTTTACGCTGCACCGTCACAGATAGGCCAGCAGAGGAAAGGAAGCGGCAGTGCTATTAATTAAGGTACAAGAAAATAAGGTTCGAACCCACTATCTCCCGAATGCAATGCTCTCCCTAACTGCACGAGCAACTTGCTCTGTTGAGATTTCATAAATCTGCAGCTGACACAATGTCAATATTCAGAAGTACACACAGCAGTGAGCAGATTTATCCAAGATGAACAAACAAATCTGATCTGACAGCCTGGCTGACAGACATGCTCTAAGATGTGTCAAGAGTTCACAACACCTAATTTTGAAAGACTAGTTGCCAAGAAACTCCAACAGTGTTCAACTCAATGTACCATTACAGTAATTTAAAGGTAGGACCTAATATAAAGTATTCCACTCAGTGCTCTACCTGTTCATTTAACTGTAAGCATTACCATTATTTTATGTTATAAAAGATTACATACTGTTTTTTTTTTCTTTTAGTCCATAACATGTTTTCAGAGAGTGAAACAGCATACTAGAGTTTCTCTACTGTACAGTTAACAGGTAATGAATTACTGAAATAAAATTATGTTACTTCTGTATACACCCCTGGGTGTCTGTTCTCCCCATGGTCAGGCCAGCCAAACAGCAGAACTGCACGTACATTAACCTACATGCACGGCGTCATCAGCGTGCAAGCAAGTTTGACCAGCCTGGAGTAGACCAAAGCATAAAAATGAGAGGCAGACTAAAGTACATATAATAGTAACAGTTATGTAGAAATGAACACACACTGGATAGGGAGGCATGGAAAACTAAGGAGTGATAAAAAAACAACAACAACAACAACAACAACAACATTAAACAAGTAACTCACTGATGGATGCAATAGGTGTATTTAAACAATCCTGGATTCCAGTTTAGATAGAAGACATCGAAGAATCTGAGGATACTCTCGTAATCTATCCAGAAGACACCGTTATCAAACATGGCTGCACTGTTTGGATCAAAGTTGAGCAACTTGCGTAATTCTGGTGTCCAATGTGTACAATCCAGTTCGGAGTAGTTGCCTCGCCATCGCAGATGTGACCATGGATTCTTCAGCTTTAACAGGTGCAGTCCCTGCCAACAATAAGGATAACATTAGAGTTGAAACCACACCTGGGCGACTGGAATGGGACAATGATGATGATGATGATGATGATGATGATGATGATGATGATGATGATGATGATGAGAGTTAAAATATCCACCATCTGTTAAAAAAACTATCACTATGTTTGTCATCTGGGTTGAGTGTCATCCTCTAGATTCCAAGATGGCGGGCACAAACCTGTCACAGGTATATTTTTATAAATGTCCATTAGGAAGTCCACGTCATATGATATTGGCATGTAAAAGATCTCTGGTGACACATTTGGAGTTGACCGGAAAAAAATAATTGAAACTCAGTCAGAGATTGCTCACGAGAGATCTGGTTTGTGTAGAGGCGCGCGGCTGTGAGCTTGCATCCGGGAGATAGTAGGTTCGAATCCCACTATCGGCAGCTCTGAAGATGGTTTTCCGTGGTTTCCCATTTTCACACCAGGCAAATACTGGGGCTGTACCTTAATTAAGGCCATGGCCGCTTCCTTCCAACTCCTAGGCCTTTCCTATCCCATCGTCGCCATAAGACCTGTGTCGGTGCGACGTAAAGCCCCTAGCAAAAAAAAAAAAATCTGGTTTGCTCAGTTATCTTGTAGAGTAACAAAACTTCATGTGCAGGCAGCCTAGATCGTGTTGAGTTACAATACGGTAGCTGAAGCTAAATAATTTTAATTAATTTTTTTTTTTAATGAATGCAGTATCCTTCAGCAAGCTGACTGATGTACCTAGAGCCAAAACAGCAGGCCCACGCATATTGAGGGGCCTGGGGTTTCAAACGGACCAGAAGTTTAATGGATTAATTATATCACTGAAAGCCTAATAAAGAAAAAAATGCTAGCTAATAGTTTTAGTAAACACTCCCACATAAATAGCCATTTTAGGAAAAGAGAAATTGAGTTATTAATATAATGTTAATGGAATAAATTAGCATTGCAGATGATTTTATGACTGTCAAAAAGAGATAAATCAGAATGCCGTAGATATTGAATGTATAATACCACATCAATATGTCATTAGACATGAATCTTTTCTTAAAAATCTGCTGTGGGACAGTGGAAAATATTCAAGATGCTCATACTTATATACAGTAGAAGTCCGTTATAGCGAGAATTCATAACAGCGAAAAATTTACTCGCTATAACGGATTGTCGTTATATCAGATTTCTGTATAAAAGTCGGAAAACCCTTCATGCACTTTAAAATCGGTATGAAACGGCAATCAGTTTGTTCAAAACTTGCGTTTCCGCAGATGATATCCACACTACGACTTACTTGTTTGTTATTTTTCGTAATCCGATACTACGTGAAAGAGTATGTTTAATTTCATTCTGAAAAAAAAAAAAGTTCCGTATTTCTCCGAATCCAAGATGAACCCCACTTTTTCCTTCAAAAAATTTAAATCAGGCTCAAAAAGAAGTTTGTAAAATCATACAGGCCTACGCATTTTTAGACTATTTTTAGACGCCGAACATTGACTTTCGTCACGCTGTATTTCTATTTTTTTTGTTTTTTGTTTTTTTGAGGCTGGACAATTATTGTTTATTTCCGCGGGTTAAAGCACCATTAACTAAACATTGGCATCATAATACCGAAGAGAACTCGTTGAAAATTTTCCGGCAATACCTATTCCATGTGTCTCTACAATACAAAGATCCGTCAGGAAATTATTCTTGCTGTCTATAAAAATTACTTTTACGCAGCGTCAATTATAACCGGCTACCACTACACGCACGTCTCGCTTGTCGGGTGCGGCCAAATTCAACGGCTAGCGATGTATAGGCCTTCGCGAACGTTGAAAGTCAACGAACGAGTTTATTGCGCCACGGTATGGCCATTCCGCCATTGCGTTTTTCGTGCACATACCTCACAATTTCATCATCGACTTCTTTAAAGCGTCCTTGTTGCGGACCACTGAATGCATTTTTTGTACAGTACGCATTTTTTTTAGCTCTTTGTCTTCACGCGAACGCCAAATATTGGCCTTAGTTAGACCTATGCCGTATTTTCTTGCGGCTGCACAATTATTCTACATTTCCGAGTGTTTAATAAACATTAACTTAAAATTGGCATCATAATATCGACTAGAACCCGTTGAAAATTTGCCGGAAATACCTTTTCCACGTATCTTTACAATACGACTATCCATCACGAAAATATTCCTGCTGTCTATAAACCTTAATTTTACTAAGCGTCAAGTACAATAGGCGCGTTATGACTCTGCTGCTGAGTAGCCATGGCTTTTCTAAGAATTCGAAGGGTCGCATGTTTTGATGCCATTCTGCAGATTTGAGAAACACACAGGCACTGTACAACCGGTAGCGATGTGTAGTAAAGAGGGGGTCGTTTATTGTCAATGAGTTCTGTGCGCGTGTGAAAAGAAGCAGCGTGGTTACCGTGGTAGTTGCCAGTGGTATCCATTAACTTACTGTTAGGCCGCGAATGCAACAACCCTTGAATTTTCGCATGAGAATCTGAGAAAAAAAAAAGTCTTGGGTTCGGAGAAATACGGTATCACTCCAGAGATTTCTGTGGCAAACACCTCAGCTTTCTTCTTCAAACAGCGTCACCTAACCTAACCGTATATGTAGCCTATCATGAAAACATATTTGAAATGCATGTAGAGAAATAACCTCCTCGCGAAAAATTTACATGTAAATAGCCGTAACTAGACGCGAGAAGATATGAAATATGCTCTGAAATCAGTGATGTACTCTGCCGTATCTTGAGATGTATGACATTCTTACGTAATTTCCGTATATAACACTAAAATTAAGATATCGTTTATTCAGTCTTTATTTTTACGAGTTAACAACTGCTATCGGCCACGTAATTAACGCACTTATTACGAAAACGTGTTATACTCTTTCATTTCGAATTTTCTTTAGAGAACAGCAGTCGATGGGTATTACTAATCAACTCCAACATCGCCTTTGAATGTCAACGAGAGAGCTCGCAAATGCACAAAGTGAGAAAACTATACCGTACCGAAGATGATCGATCGCATTTTGTTGCAAACGTTTCAGTTTTCTTATTCAAACAGCGTCACGTATCCTAACTTAACCGTACTATACGTATGATGAAAACACACTTCAAGCGCCAGTAGAGAAATTATACCTTTCTCACTATAAATTTTCATAATAGCCTTTCCGTAATTTAACCAGACGCGACAAAATACAAACTAACCTATGAAATCAATTAAGCACTCTGCCATATCTCGAGGTGTAGCCCATTCTTACTTAATTGCAGTATTTAGCCTCAAAATTAAGCGGACGTTTAGTCAGCCTTAATTTTTAACGAGTTAACAACCGTTATCGGATACGTTATTTACGCATTTATTACGAAAATATGTTCTCTTTCATTTCGATTTTTTCTTTACGGAACAGCTGTCGACGGATATTAC
The DNA here is from genome assembly GCF_040414725.1 of Anabrus simplex. Taxonomy (NCBI): domain Eukaryota; kingdom Metazoa; phylum Arthropoda; class Insecta; order Orthoptera; family Tettigoniidae; genus Anabrus; species Anabrus simplex. Next base: position 91,522,712 of record NC_090269.1, on the reverse strand, counting down.
TAATCGATTCCGACATCGCCTTCGAATGTCGACGAGAGAAATCGCTAGTGCACATAGCGAGGAAACGATGCCGAAGGCAATCGATCGCATGCAATATCATCGCTGGGGTGCATAAATATCGGTAACGGAAAAAATCGCGCGCGCTTAATCGCTCGTAATAACGGATGCGCTGTAACCGAAGGACAATACACAGTTTAATATAGGAATTTTGAAGGGACAGAAAAAAGTCATCGCTATAATGGAGTTCTCGTTATATGCCGCACTCGCTATATCGGAATTCTACTGTATATTACTTGACATTAATATAAAGTAATATTTTCCACATTTTACTTGTTTCAAAATCTCCTCTTCTTCCTGGCCTTTTTTCCCAATTACCTGGGGTCGGCACTCTGAAAGGATTTATCTCAGTTTTATGGCCATGTACCTTACCTGACATCAACCATATCTGGAAGGATGTAATCACTATTGCACGTTTCTGTAGTGGTTTTTAATGTGATATGTTGCATGTAAATAAATATGTGTATTGAGACAAACACAAACAACCAGCCTCTGAGCGCAAGAGGAATTAACCAGACAAGGTTAAAAACCCTGACCTGGCCAGTCGGCCTCTCTGAATCAAAGGCCACTAAACTGACCATTGCCGAGTGTAAAAATAAGCCTAGATTATACATTTCATTTATCGATTTGAACACTGCTAGGGCAAGTAATAATTGTCTGCATGCCTAGCGCTTGTCCAGTTTCTCTACAGGCTTGGCTATGAAGTGGATGCATGTTCATAGCAAGTTTTTATGACCGTATGCTCTTCCTGACGTCAACTTATCGGAAGAGTTAATGAGATGAAATGAATGATGTGATACATGATAGTAAGAAGGCAGACAGTAAAACGCAGTGCCAGCACATAGCCTATTCCTGTCGAATAACATCAAAGGGTCCAAGGCTTTAATGTTGCCATCTGACAAACAAATCACCAACAGAGTCATATGTCCTCACTCCAGATAATCCCTGCAAAGAGGTTTGAAATTGAATCCAGGCTTTGGCACGCAATCTAGTGATTGGAAATTATATACCACCACCTCCCCCACCCTGCCAGCCAACATTCTGATGGTGAAAAATTTTTGATCAAAGGGACTGAATCGTCTAACCACGGTGTCTGACGATATAGACTTGACACCGTAACGATCATGGCCATCAGGCGGGCTCAAATAATAATTGCATCATCATCATCATCATCATCATCAATAATGCCCCTTTTCCGGCTGACACCGGGTGAGGGAAAATATGACTCCTCTCCGCTTTGCCATTCCTCATCCAACACTGTGTTCCAGTCTGGGTTCCCTTGTCTTATGCTGTCCATCTTTGTCTGCCTCGTCCTCTCTTCCCTGTCACCTGTCTTTCCAGTGTTTGTCTTGACATTCTTTCATTTGCTTGACATGTTCAAACCATCTCAATCCGTTCTATTCCAGTTTGTCATTTAGTTTTTGCACATTCAGTTCTTTTCGTATGTCTGCATTTCTCACTCTATCCTTCCTTGTCTTCCGTACCATACTCCTCAGGGATTTCATTTCAGCTATAGGTAAGTAATGTCCCTTGTACATTACTTTTGCCTTCATTGGTACATCTTTATTCCATATTGCTCTCCGTACCTGGTGGTAAAAAGCACTCATCCATTGTATCCTCCTACTAATTTCGATATCCAGTTTTCCATTTTCTGCCAGTTCACTTCCCAAGTATTCGAAGTGTTCTGCTATTTCCAGTTCCTTGCCTCCAATTCTGACAGCTCCTTTTTCTTCTTTACTTGCTATAATCATCAGCATTGCCTTACTCTTCTCTATGTTGATCCTCATTTCCCATCGTTCAATTCTCCTATTCAGTACATTCAGCTGTTGTTGTATCTCTTCCTCAGATCACATCATTATCTGCAAATATCATTACATTCATTCTCTCCCCTCTGCCTTTACAATGTCATCCACCATCATTATGAACAGTAAAGGTGACAACACACTCCCTTGTTTTAGCCCACTGTCAATTCCAAACTATTCTGTTTACCCACCGTTGTCTTCACACTGCTGTGACAGTTAGATACTATATACTGCATTTATAATTGTTAATAGGTCCTTGCCAATGCCCCTGTGTGTCAGGCTTTCCCAAGTTTTTGATTTGGGGATGCTGTCATATGCCTTTTCTAAGTCTATAAAAGTTATTACTATATGCTTCCCATATTCCCAGCTCATTTCCATGATCTGTCTCAGAATGAAAATGGGTTCTACTCTTGACCTTCCACTTCTGAATCCAAATTGTTTCTCTTGTAACTGACTTTCCACCTTTCATGTAATTCTTCTTTCCAATATCTTTTGCCATTATCTTGGCAACATGGGGGAGTAATACCAATATAATGGTCCGTTATTGGACATTATAAATTTTTCAGCTAACTCATTCTTGGTTGCCTGCGTTTCGCCCTCGTGTGCTAAGTTAGGCTCGTCAGTTGGGACTTAGCACACCACCCAAGACGCAAGGCTAGTGCATACCGTGGAGGCCACTGCATAGGCTATTTGAAGCCACCAGCAGTGCCAATGCACTATATGAGAGCTGTCTCATTTCCAAAAATAGATGCCTGCCTGGCCATCAAATGATGTAGATGTTGATTCCCATAGGGAACCTAAAATATTTGTCCTGAATGAGTAAATACCAATATAATGGTATTATAAATTTGCCATTCCATAGATCTTCCTTCGCTGATAGCAAAGAATTTCCTTTCAAGTTCTAACTTTTGGACATGGCATTTCTATCTTAGAGGTGAAGCTTCCACGGTGTGAAGAATTATTTAGTTTACAGTTTGCAAACTGTACATGATGTACAGACAACGACGACAACAACAACGACAACAACAACAACATCATTCAACCAGCCAGAGGACTTAAGACTTAACAGACTTTTTCAGTACGTCCTCGTTTCATTTATGGCCTCATTTTGAGTAACCTGCAGTTCGGCAAATCTACTTCACACTGTGCTGTGATCCTGGAGACATCCGTGATTCTTAGAGTCCATGCCTCACCACAGGGTTAGTCTGCTCAGAGATGGCTTTGTTTTATGAATCAGTATTATTGTAGTTCTTGCATACTTTACTGTCCAGCTCTCTCTGATGAAGACAGATTATACCTCAGGCAATTAAATTCATTAACTCTCTTTAAAAATAATTCTGAATATATTTTACTTTGTATAGCATCCTTTCCTTTGAAGGAGACAGAAAAACAAAGAAAGTAAAAAAAAAAATCAATTACAACCTGAACCTGTGCACCTTACATTATGGAGCCAGTACCTTGATCAATCTGCTAGGAGAACCCTTCTCTGAATTATGGCTTATAATATAATGGTGTTTGAAAATTGAAACTCTAAATTCTTGAAAATTAAAGCACATCACAGAAAATTTCCAAACAGGTATTGATATTTACCCAGAGGTGTGATTAACTCAGTGGCGTAGCTGCTGGCTTTCCACCTGAAAGGCTGAGTTTGAATCCTGGTTGATCCTGGGTTAAAATCTTCATCTCAAAAACCATATGGCAGCATCAGGAAGTGCATCATCCAGCCTTAAACCCCCAGCCAAAACCAAAATGGGCCTGGGTGGCTCTAGCAACCCCATAAATAACTGGGATAAGCTGAAGAAAGTTTTTAGGTATCAACTTTTACCCACGTAGACCAACCTTGCGCAAGCCTGACAAAATCTCTGACTGCCGCACTATAGACTCCCCTTGTAAGAACAGAATTGACAGTACTCATTTACACTATGATATACTGATGACATTTGCTAAATTTCTAGGTTAATCTTCAACAGAGTAAAATTTGAAATTTACACTCACCTCAACACGACGAACATCCAAGACAGCGTAGGCATGGGTGGGCACCAGGCCTGTACGTTCCTCGTCAGCTGAACTCAGCTCTCCTGTCGCCACAGTTATCAGTACATCACCCCGATCCAAGCGTTTCAGTAATTTTTCAAACAAGGAGTCTTTATTGAAGTCGGCATCATTGGGACGGATTGCAACACGCTCTGGTATCCACCCCGTTAGGGCATGTAGGTCAATATTCTGCACAAGAATACAAATTTTATATAAAACTCTTAAATCTACACCTGAAATAATTATCATAATTCTGAAATTAACATTAGATCCCATCTTCAGTACGAGATGACAGATGGAAAAGCAAGTGGAATGTGAATGAGAAATAGTGATGACATTCTTTGATTTACAAAAGGCATACGATAGACTCTAGAACAAAGGTTGGAAAGTAATGAAGCAGAAAGGATTTGGAAAACGAAGGAATGAATATGTGCCAGCAGTATATAACAGTTGTTACAGCAGTGTACAGAACGTTGTAGGCAGGACAGAAATATAATACAACAGAACTAAGACAGTGAAGTGTGCTGTTGTCGTTCAAATCGGTAAAGGATGAAACTGTGAAGGAGACAAAGGGAAAATATTGGGACAAGGAGTTGATGTTGATGATGATGATGTTTGCAGATTACATTGTATGTAGGGAGAAAATGAGAGGAAGTTCAAGGTTAACTTTGACACACTGAGCGAGCTTATTGGTAATCATGGAATTAAAATAAGTGTGAAGAAAAGCAAGACAATGCTGTAGAAACGAGGAAGAGAAGTAAAAATTGGGGACTCAGACCACCCAGCAGCGTTGTATGGGACAGAGAGCAGGCCAGACACCAAATGCTGAGCGCCCTCTACACACTATGTTACATCTGTCTCTAGGACTTTCACTCCTTGATCTCACTAATCAATGAAATGCTCTGGGCAAAGGATGGCGCTGTTCCCATTCATGAGAAACCACCACCACCACCACCACCACCACCACAATAATAATGCCTTGAAACTGCAGAAAGCTTCAAGTAGTTGGGAAGCAAACTGATACAGGATGGACGTGGAGATCGGTACAAGGATACAATAGGAAAATTTATTTTACCAGAGGTAGGAACCTAACTTAAACTGGAAGAAGGGAGTACCAAGGAAGTGTAAAGAGGTGAAGCATAAGATGTATTATTGCCCCACAATGACTTACGCAATAGAGACCTACACAATGATGAAAAGACAGGAGAATAAAATACAAGCCAGTTAAAAGGAATTTTTAAGAAGTATGAAAAAAAATCACCACCAATAAAGGATGGAGTAAGATGTCAGGAAAAAATTGGAGTAAAAGAAACTTTTTGGATTTTATTTATTTAGCGTATGGCTTATACAGACAATATCAGTAATATATATATATATACACATATTTACAGCTGAGAAACAAATTAATTTGTGCTTCACAATTGAATATCAAGTTTTTCAATCCAACGTACAGCTTCTGGAGATACCAGCAGGAAGTCATCTTCATTACCGTGATACGCTCGAATCTTACATTCCCTGACGATATGATGAACAGTCTGGTGTGGAGCTCCGCAGTCACAGCCTGGATTAGGTAGCTTTTTCCACTTATGGAGAGCAGCTCTGCACCGGCCATGTCCTGTTCTGATTCTATTCAGGGCAGTCCAGGTCTTGCGTGGTAGGTGGGATCCACTTGGAAGTTCGGGACCTGAGAAGAAGGTATGAAGGCGCACATCCGTTGCTGCTTCCCATCTACTTTTCCACTCATCAAGAGATTTAAAATCCTTAGCATCCATGTTAGCAGCATCACGCAGAGTTGGATGGCGTGATTTCAGTCTATTAAGATTCAGAAGTGGCAGGTCACTATTCATGGGTAGACTAGGATTTCTTGAGATCTTGTGGAATTCCTTCATAAGGGCATTAGATCGGTGTAGATCAGGTGGCATTATACCAGTTAGCAGTGGAAGCCAATGAACTGGAGTAGATGTGATTGCGCCAGGTATGATGCGCATTGTGGTATTAAGCTGGGTGTCAACAAGCCTTGTATGATGACTGTTCATCCAAACAGGTGCACAATACTCAGCACTTGAATACACCAAATCCAGGGCTAAAGATCGCAAAGTGGTTGCTGAAGATCCCTAGGTAGTTCCACACAGTTTATGAAGGATGTTATTTCAAGACTTCAACTTTTGTGCTAAGTTCAGGAGGTGTTGTTTGAAGGATAGTGTACGGTCCAAGATGACACCAAGGTATTTTGGGTTCCAGTTATGACGAAGAATTCTCCTTCTGAAACTAACATTCAGTTTCACGTTCGCCAAACGATTATTTAAATGGAAGCAAGACACTTCTGTTTTACTCACACTGGGTTGAAGTCTCTAGATTTTGAAGTAATTTTCCAGTAAAGACAGGTCTTTGGTCAGAATCTCTTCAGTCGTCTCCATTACCTGATCTTGTACAGCTAGAACCAAGTCGTCGGCATAGCAGAATTTTCTGGATGAAGTGTTAGGAAGGTCAGAGAGATATAAGTTGAAAAATAATGGTGAGAGAACTGATCCTTGGGGCAATCAGTTGTTTAGCTTCCTATCCTTGCTTATCTTGCCTCCAGTGATTACTTGGAACTTCCGATCACTTAACATGTTAATCAGTTGAGCCATCTTTCTGCATGGTATGATAAAAAGAAATTTGTAGATAAGGCCTTCCCTCCATACAGTGTCAAAGGCAGCAGTAAGATCAACAAATGCTACAGATGTTTTCAGCTTCATTTGATATCCTGCCTCAATGAAGGATGTAAGAGACAATACTTGGTCACAGCAGCTACGTCCTGATCTGAAGCCTGCCTGCTCAACTGGAATATGCTCTAGGATTGCGCTACTTATTCTGTTATATATCAGCCTTTCAAAAAGTTTTTAGCAGCAGCTAAGAAGGGCGATGGGTCGATAGCTTTCTACCTTGTTGCTGGGTTTGCCAGGTTTCAGAATAGAAATTATCTTAGCCTTCTTGAACTCCAATGGAAGTTGACCAGTCAGCAGGATGTCAGTAAAGAACTCTGCCAACCATTTCTTAGCATATCCTCCCAAATGAATCAGAAATTCTGGATGGATGGCATCGAAACCAGGTGACTTAAAAGGTTTGAGGTCCTTTAGTCCCATGTCAATGTCTAAAAAAGTGAAGGGACGTGTATATTCAGATGAGGGAGATGTTGTCTTTTTCAAATCACGAAGCTGTCGTCTAATATGTTTGGTATGTTTCTTGTCGGGAGGCACTCTTGATGTGGTAATGATGTGGGAAGCAATTTGGTCATACTCCTGAAGGTTTTCTGCATACAGATCCACTTCCTCCCAATCTCCTCAGAAGGCTCCATGCTTCCCTGCTTGAGTGGGTAGAGTCCATATTTTCAACTCTGTCTGTCCATTTCTGCCTTCGAGATAAGTCTAAGCTGGTCAAAAGTTCTGTAGCTATCTCTTAGTCGCTACTTTGCTGGAATTGTTAGTACAGTGTTTCACTTTCATCACTCCAGCCAGACTATCCACAGGATCTCCTGGCAATGACATATTTTCGACGACTTTTTGGATATGTTATGACGAATGAAGAAAGGATACTGCAATTATGAAGGAGGGAGAATAAAAGGTAGACCCAGACTAGTGCAACTGGACTCAATCAAGAACAACATAATAAGAATGAACCTGGATTGGAACACAGTTAAAGAGCAGCCAGCAGTGGTGGATGGGTAGGATGGATATAGGAAGATGAAAAGGTCCCATTTTAACATACTGACCTGACTGAAGCTGGAAAACAAATGGTGATGATAATATGGTATTACCTTCTCTATCCAAGATAAATTTATGTGGGATATTACAGTAGAGCTTGCTTAATTCAAATTTGCAAATAATTCAAACTGTCTCTTGACATACCTATAACACAAGGTTAAAAATTCATGTTTAAAATGAATATTATTCTGTTTAAACTGAAGTAAAAATACCATATTAGAGCTCTCACATTTTCAGAAAAATGATTTTCAAGGATTTTCAAGGATACAGTGTTGGTTCTGGAAATGGAACTATAGTTGTTACAAAGCTAAGGAAAGGCCACCAGAGGGTATATTCTTGAACAGTCTTCTAGGTAGGGAAATCTCAGTTTCGGCTACTGGGAAAATCCGCTCATTAGGGCTTAAGCCAGATGTTGGAATATTGTGGTTTTCTCACAAAAATAAAATGTCATGTAAATATCTTGTATATATCTTAAGGAAAACAACAATGAGGTTATGTGTCGGTAGCTCAGATAATTGAGTGGAGTGGTTTGTCTTTGTTTGCTTTTGTTCTTTGAACGTTTGAACTGCTTGATGTGTGTGATACTTAGTTGTAGTCAACAGCTTGTAATAAATGGATGTGTGTGAGGAAGCTGGTGTTTCTATGGTATAATCTGCTTACCTAAACCAGTGTAACGAGCAGAAATGAAGATATATCTACAGGTTATGGGCCCAGAGCTCCAGAGCACCAAAACGCCGCAGTAAATTTCGGACAATATAAGTGGAAATGGAGTAACGAGAATTAACGTCGGATGAAACAAGTTGTGACATTATTGACGGGGAAAATGGCGACCTCGTGGACCGGTGAAGAAACACTGAATAGGAATGTGGCCAAGCTTACAGTGAACTATTTTTCGTGGGCATTAAAGGTGAAACAAGAGCTGTTGTTGAAAGATGTATAGGAATCAGTAATAGGGTATGAGGATACACCAGGTTGTCAACTGCCTCAGACAGAAACAAGACGGCGAGCGCAAAACAATGCAATCGCGTTAGCAGTTATTTTCAAATATGTGGGAGAAGATTTTGAAAGCGACATTGCAGATATTGAATCAGTGAAAAAGGCATGGGAAAAACTGGATGAGTTATGTAATGACAGAGGCCTAGTGAATGGTGCTATGACCCTGAAACAGTTAACTCATTTTGTGAAGCCCAAGGACATGAGTGTTCAAGAATACTTCGCAAAAGTAAATCAACTGTGGAGGAGAACGAGCAAAGCGGGATACAAGTTCACAGATCAACAAGTTGCAGGAATGATCGGAAATCTTACAGAGGAATATGCAGCTTGTATACCTTTCTTGGAAGCTGATTTGGCGAAACTGACCATCTCGAAGGTGAAGGCGAGACTACTCACTGAGGAAACAGAAGGAAACTGCAACAAAATGGAGGAAAGGCTTACGACACTGGAAAACGTGAGGAGGATGAAGCTCAAGCCATGGTTGTTCAACAGAAGCGAGATATCAAGAAGGAAGACGTGGGACGAGGAAAATATAGTTGCTACAATTGCGGTAAACAGGGACATGTATCTAAATATTGTCGCAGTACCCAAAAGTGGTTCAATTGTGGTAAGTCAGGACATTATTCAAAAGTATGTCCAACAATGAAGAGTGACGAATCAACGCAGGAGAGTAGATCAGTGAATGCGAGTGGAAAAGTGGTAAGCTCAGAAATTATACATGTAGAGATAAGGCAATGAGCATGGTAGTTTCTGTAGGAACTGAGAAAATTAAAGATTGGCTGTCCGATTCAGGTGCGTCCCATCATATGTGTCCAATAAAGGAGATGTTTATAGACATTTTAACAAATGTAACCGGGAATGTAGAAATAGGAGATAACAGTAAGCTGGATATCAAAGGTATAGGTAAGGTCCACGTAAAAATGTCAACAGGCTGGACAATTACATTTATGGATGTGTTGTATGTACCAAACTTAGGTGAGAATTTAATATCAGTTGGTAAGTTAACCAGCAAAGGTTTCAAAGTAGGATTTGCAGGTGAGAAAGCAGTGGTTGTAGATAAGAATGGAGATGAAACATTGTTTGTTGCAAACAGGGGGAATGATGTGTATGTAGTACAAATAGAGGGGAGAAATGATATTATAGCTGTGAGTGACTGATCAAATAATAGATCAAAAATGTAATAACAATGTAGCATTTAAAAGTGTTGGGCAGGTTAGGTTGTGGCATGAGAGAGATGGACATGTTCATTCTGAAGCTTTGTTTAAATTGCCTATGTTAGAATTGAAAAGGAGTAATGCTATTAATACTACTTCTGTATGCATTCAGGGGAAACTAAGTAACAAGGGAGTACCTAAGTCTTGTGAGCGTAAGGCAGAAAAACCACTTGATGTTGTGCACACTGATATAGTTGAAAAAATTAGTCCATCACCACTTGGGAAATCTCGATATGTTGTAACAATGATTGATGGATACTCCAGATTTAATGTGGCTGTATGTGTGAAAAATAAGGATGAAGTGTTGGAGGTGTTTAATAGGTATCAGGCAAATGTAGAAAAGTTACATGGTGTAGGAATTAAGGTAGAGCAATCTGACAATGGTACAGAGTATACATGTAGCGGGTTTCAAGCACACTTGCAAAAATACAGCATGAGATTAACAACCACATTCAAAAATCAGCTCAGTTTTACCATCAAGTTCGGAACCTCCTCTGGAACGAACAAGTTCCCTTAAGATCAAAGCAGATTCTATTCCAATCATACTTCACCCCCATACTAACATATGGCCTAGAAACCTGCACAACAACCCAACAAGTGGATAGCAAACTACAAGCCGCAGAAATGAAGTTCCTACGTACTATGGTACAGAAGACAAAAAGGGACAGGGTAAGGAATGAAAGAATAAGGGAGGAAGCTGGTGTGTACCCATCCCTGAATGAAAAAGTGACAAGGGCCCGTTTGAAATGGTTTGGCCATGTCAAACGATTGGACGATGGAAGGACAGCAAAACAATGGCTACACACTGTCGTGGCCGGAAAACGACCGGTAGGAAGACCTAGGAAGAGATGGCTGGACCAAGTGAAAGAGGACATAGGAACAAGAGGAGTCAGCTGGGATGTCGTCTTGAGAGAAGAGTGGTACATGGACAGACAGAAGTGGAGAGTGCTCGTAAACCACATCCGGGCAACTGGAGTGGAAAACTGATGATGATGATGACTCACAGGAGATCTGTACTGTATACTCCATAACAAAATGGATTAGCAGAGAGGCAGAATAGAACGATATTTGATACTGCTAGATGTCTATTGATCCAGTCAGGGTTACCAAAGGAATTCTGGGGAGAAGTGGTAATGACTGCAGTGTATTTAAGAAATGGGTGCCCATCCTCAGCAATAAATTTTCAGACACAGTATGAACTGTGGTTCAATAGGAAGTTGGATCAGGAAGAAATAGGCAGATTGAAAGTATTTGGATGACAGGCATGGGCTGTGAGGACAGACAGCAGAAAGTTAGATCCCAGAGCAGAGTCATGCATTATGATAGGTTATAAAGCAGGTACCTAAGATGGATATAGATTATGGAATCTTGAAAGGAAAAGGGTAATAGTGAGGAATTATATAGTGATGGAATTATATGATGTATTGAATTAGGAGGATACACTTTGTAAATGAACTGGTGATCGCGACAGGACTCTTGGACACTAAAATGAAGATCAACCAGATGACTGTGGCGATGTTTGAACAATTAATTTCCTTGATTCAGACCCAGTTTGGAAAACTCAAGGAAAAAAGAGGCCCAGTTGGCCCAACCCAAAGTGATGCTCCCAGTTGTGGAGTCCATAGTTCAAGGCCCACCAGAGGAAGAGAGTGCCCTGTGTGAAAATACAACTGCCGTGGAGACATGAATGAAGCCTATAAGCAGTGATGGCGACTCTGGTGTCATGAAGCTAAACTACGAGAAGGCTCAGATGATATACCAGGGGATAGAGGCAGCAATGGCAATGACACAGCTAGCGGGACTCCCTCTAGGAGACCGGAGCACCAATGGGGTCCAAACCGACAACCAACACACGAAGGTGCCACCTGACCTGGTCACTCGTTCCAGCATGTGTCAGTAAGACTGAGTTCAGCACCCCGGAAAAAGAGGAGACTCAACAAGGCCAAGTCCGAGATGTGCGAGCCCGTCCTGTGCATCACACTGGTAGACTACGAAGGTGCATGGGCCCTGACAGAATACAAAGGTGAGAACGAGGGGAAAGCCAGCAGAACTTGGACTGTCACGCGAGGACCTGCGGATCGTCACCACCGGGAACAAGGACACCATTGAATGGATTCAACAGATACCCCATGGGAAAAAAGTGGCTGCAAACTGTGGACGGCGACAGTGCCAAAGAGAGGACTGTGTGACCGAGGGTAGTTAAACAGCGAGGACTAAGAGAGACGAGGACTTAGAAATAAGGACACCTAGATATAATTTAAGACCTAAAGTAAGGAATATACAGGATAGATATTGAAGGCTTTAGAGGGGATAACTGTCATATGTACACCATGCTACACCTAACTCTTGTAAAACCTTTAATTATTATTTTAACACATTTCAAGTATCTTATTAGATGTTAAGTAAGGCTAATATATGATTTCCCTCTAAAGACGCATTGTAAATTCGTACAACCTCAAAATCTGTTCAGTCAAAAACTGTAGAAAACTTTCTAATATTCGTATATTGGGTATAATTTACTTAATACCATGTTATGGAACGAAAAAACTGATTGGGCGCCAGTGCACTTGATGATACACGATATGAACTTAGCAGGAGACTAATATATCTTCTAGCGTGTTGGGGTCATAGGCTGATGATTTCCTGACTTGCTTACCTAACCTGACCACCTGTTGAACTGAAAAGATATGAGGATATACTGGCTAGGTTATACTCTTTTCTGAAACGACACACAGCAAATTAAAATATATAAATATACTTTCAAAATTAACCACCTCAATATTCCTGTAGCATATCAATAGGCTACCATCCATCTTCACAACACACAACAACAAAATGACAATGTAAGAAATATGGATTTAAAATTAACCACTTCAGTATACCTATAGCATACCACTATTGGGTATAATCCACTATCATTCTGATACATATGGAGGTTTCTGGAAACCTACTGTGATGTTTTATTATCCAGATACATGTGGAAGCTTTAGGAATATTGTAGATGGAATTTTGAGTTCCGTTGGTCAAAAAAATGGTGCTTGGTGTGGTTCATGTTACTGGAGTCTTCTGACAAATTTGAAGCTGTGCAGGGGACGGGGGTAGGGAGGGGTGTCTCATACAACACACATAGTTTCTTTTCTTCATACACTGCACTTGATTCTCTCTTTTCCTTTCAGACATATATTTTGACCAATATATTTGATCCATATTGACAACCACAAAAGCCTGTCCTCTGGGTCACTTTAGTCCATAGATCCAGTGTTATAGATGTCCTCTTCAGTCAGCATAACAAAATTATCACACATTATATCCTACAAGTAATAACTCATAATATAACGCATTAAGAATTAGATTTATTGTATTTCATACTACGCACCGACATAATGTCATTCAATTAAACTATTTTACCATATTTATACACGAATATAGCAAAGCAAAGAATGGGAAGACAATGGTTTTACTCAGCATATTTTTATAATGGTCATCAAAGTTTTGTTTTGCTACATATTTTAAATGTTTTGTGTTTCAGTGTTCATTAATCAATAATTTGTCAATTTATGGTTAATGTAATGGCTTAGGATAACCTTGTAATGTAAGGTTGAAACTAGTTCCTATGATGTTTCCATGACAATATAGTTCACATCATTTTAACACACATCTATTGAATAGGTAAACCTTTCTCTACCTTATTATATGTTGGGGGAGTGTGGGTTAGTGACCACTAGGTTTGCAGCTGAGTCCTGGCATTGCTTCCACTTAGTTGTGTCAGGTGCCTCACTTTCATCTATCCTATTCGACCTCCCTCGGTCAACTCACGTTCTTTTCCAATGTGCGGAAGCCTAGAGAGCCTTTTATTTTCATGCTCTTCGTGGCCCTTGTCTTTCTTAGGCCGATACATTAATTTTTTGAAGCATCAGACTCCTTCCATATTTTCTCTCTGATTAGTGTTAATAGAGGATGGTTGCCCAGTTGTAATTCCTCTTATAACAATAATCACCACCTCTACCACCACCACCTGTAAGTGGTGTCCGGTTCACCATTTTTATTCTGTATATAACATCTCTTTGGCATGTACTCTGTGTTCTTAACATGATCTAATAAGCCGATAGTTTATTTCAAGAAAAATGCTGACCTGAGCCTAGTATATGGAACGCCAGGCTCTGCCTGTCACAAGCCATGACAAGTGATAGAGGAATAACACCTCCTTATAAACATTTTTTTTAAATGGCGCAGTTGGCGGATGAGCATTCCAGTATTTAATCTGCTGCTTTGTAGATGAAGCAAGGGACAGCTAAAGACTAACACAGTTCATCCCTCTACCAGCAGAAAATGAAAATGAGAGATTGTTTTCAAGAAAGAGAGAATTCACAAGGAATAGCTGCCCTAGAACAAGGGGTACCATATGGTAACAGCATCAAAGAGATAATAATTTACTGTAATGCCATTCAAATTTTCATAGAGTAATTATATGATAAAACAAGCTTATGCAAGGGTCGATTCAGAAGTCATGGCAACAACTTTTTATTTGCCGAAAATGTACCGACGCCAAACACGTAATATATACACTTGAAAGTATGTTAAATGAACTTTGTAATTTCCTAATATTGCCAACAGATGGGGTATGGATGTACCATTCTGGCTCTCTATGTCAGTTGTCTGATGACAGCAGTGCATAATGGAAGTAATCAAAGTCGAGTAGCATTCGTACATCTTAGTCCACATGACTTCCATCTTATTCCTAATGCATGGGAAACACTTTGCCAAAATAAACAAGACATTGACATGAGGTAGCGCACATTGATGAATCTCATGCAGCCGAAGGTATTTTCCATCTTCCTCTTTGTTGGCAACGAACCATAGACAACCTAGGAGACTACTCTGAAGGGTGCTCAACAGCTTGTACGATACATACAAATGATTATTTACAGGTTGTATGAGAATACAACAAATAAAACAATGATTTCAATATGCCATGTTTATTCTTTTTCCTTACCAAAAGTTGCTGCATCCCTACCCCATGTGGTGTCACCCCTAAAAGTCCTTGTCATACATGTCCAATTGTACTTAGTAGATTTCCTGTGTTGGAGCTTTCTCGAGATAAAAAAATATATATAGTTTCCACGATTTCTGAATCAACCCTCGTGTATTTTTCATTCTGAAATTTCCCGGTTGTACAGCTATCCCCGAAGAAGAATACTTTATTTTTGTTTGCGTGTACTATATGAACGGTGTCCGACTCGTTGGCTGAATGGTCAGCGTACTGGCCTTCGGTTCAGACGGTCCCGGGTTCGATTCCCGGCTGGGTCGGGGATTTTAACCTTCATTGGTTAATTCCAATGGCTCGGGGGCTGGGTGTTTGTGCTGTCTCCAACATCCCTGCAACTCACACAACACTATCCTCTACCACAATAACACGCAGTTACCTACAAATGGCGGATGCCGCCCACCCTCATCGGAGGGTCTGCCTTACAAGGGCTGCACCCGGCTAGAAATAGCCACACGAAATTGTTGTTATTATTATTATTATTATTATTATTATTATTATTATTATTATTATTATTATTATTATTATTATATGAATGGTGATTTACTATTGACAGTGAATTACATAAATCACCTAAGCAAATCTCTATTCAAATAAAAAATATAAAACAAAATAGCAAAAACCCCAGAAAAAGCCTTGGGAGGAGGATTGTACATTCCCACACCTGGCCTGTTGGAGTAGAAAATCAAAGAAGATAATGTGGTCATGAAAACCTAATATTCACTACAGTACACAATGCTGTAAAACTCACACTATTTGATCCTGGGAAGTCGTATCCACCCATAACCTTCATGTATGCCTTCTCGAGAAGAGATATCCAGAGCTCATTGCGGTTTGTGGAGTATGAACAGAGCAGTTCGCCATGTTTACCAACAGGCAACTGGTCGTCGATGATCACCTTCCGAGGGACACCGTTGATATGTAACTTGACCATGTATTTACCTGTGGATAGTAAACAATCGTCTAGATGATGAAAGGGAATTGACACAGCATTTCTGACTCTAGCATAGAGCCACAAATGCTTGATGAAAGCATATAAATAAAGCAAATCAAAACTGAAAAGCAACAACAAATAACACAATGAACACGTTAAGAACACAAAAAATGTTACTTCTGCCTGTCTTATGAATATATTCTTTAAACATTTTGAACAGGGCTGTGTTGGGGCCATAGCCATAAATTTTCACACAAAATATGCACCGCGTGATAGGCATTGTTGTTCAAAATGTTACTGTTGATATTTTTATTTATTAATTGTATATATAAATTTTCACATCTTCAAGATAAAGTCAATCAGACCAGGATGAACAGTATCCATATCCACGAGTCCCAAATCACTTTCTATCACGGGGCCGTCTTGCCTCACAATGCTCAACAGCTGTAACTTTGAGATGCTCCTGGTAAGACTTCAGATGCTCTGCACCAGTGATTTTGGAATTCGGACAAGCCGCTTTATTCCCTCGAATGTGTTCTTGATTATTTTTAAGCCATTTGTTGTCTGTATGTTGTGACATACCATGAAAGAAAGAACATTTTTGGATTTCTACATGCCACATTTTTCTCAAAGGACCACTATTTGATTTGTTTTTGCTGTATTTGAGTAGAACCCACTGAGATCAATACGATAACACCTCACTAGACATGTTACAATGCAGAATCCAGAACACAGAGATTTTAGTACCGCAACTTTTTTTTTCTGCTAATGGTGTAACGTTACGCTCATACATCAAGCGTTTTTAGCAATGCAAGAATAGGAAACGGCGAGGATTGGAAAGGTAGCGGCTGTGTCCTTAAGGTACAACCCCAGCATTTGCCTGATATGAACATGAGAATCCATCTTCAGGGCTGCTGCCGGTAGGTTAGTACCTCAAGATGGCAGCACTCTCGAGCCAGTCAACTCCCTGATTGATCCTGCCAGTATTCATATGCTTGTCTCAAATATGAAGCCATGCATGTCTCAGTGCAAGCCAAATTAAGGTGGAACTGCGAATGGCTCATTAAATTATTTATGGTTCCTTAGATCGTACCACTTTACTTGGATAACTGTGGTAATTCTAGAGCTAGTACATGCAAATAGAGTCCCGACCAGAAGTGGAAGGGATGCTTTTATTAGATCAAAATCAATCTGTTGGCTTGTCCGGTCTGTTTGCCTTGGTGACTCTGAATAACTTTGGGATGATCGCACGGTCCTCGTACCAGCGACGCATCTTTCAAATGTCTGCCTTCTCAATAGGGCCCGGATATTTTTAAAATGCATATGCGCATATGCAAATGCATATTTTGAGCGTTAGTGTATATTTTGAACATTAGTGCATATACAGGCATATTTTTCTTTTATGTGTGATTGATTATTTAAGATTTCTGAATGAAATGATAAATCTAATGAACTCTATATGTTGTACATCCCTTGGCTTTTGGTAACACGAGAAGCCTTCCCCTGATCAAGGAAAGGGCTTTCAGTGTCGTAATACAAGCATGTAGATGGATAATGACCCATTTCACAACAGCAATTTCCTTCTTTCTGGCATTCCTTTATCCTTACAGTAGCCTCCCAAGGGTTGCTTAAACAAGTGCGTTCATCTGTTAAATTGCTGGTCTACTGTAGTGTTTTACTGGAGTGGATATCAGCCAATAGCGACTATACAAGTGACGGTGATGTAGTAAACTGTCAAGTGTGCAACAAGAGTGTAAAATGTGATTAAAAAATTTGAAACTGAACAGCATTCGAAAACAACTTCACATCTCAGATCAAATGAGCAGAGTAAGAATACGCAAAAGCTACTTTTAACCGACGTAAAAACACTGTGTGTAGTTAGTACATTTTCTGCTGATATTTGTAAAGGTTTTATGTGCAGCAACATTCCACTGATAAATTGAATAATCCACATCTACGCTCGTTTCTTGAAAAGTATTACGCTAATCAATGGATACCAGATGAATCTACCGTTAGGAAGAACTATTTACATTCACTGCACGCCTCTGTCAGTGATTCAATATGATCTGACGTAGGAGGGGACTGTGTCTGGATATCAGTAGATGAAACAACCGATTCGTGTGGTCGATACATTGCGAACTTCACAGTGGGTAAATTATGTCCGGAAGAACCCGGCAAAACTCATTTACTTTCATGCAAAGTGCTAGAAAAACCAACCACGCTACAGTTGCAAAATTTGTTAACGATTCCCTGCGATTTCTGTGGCCTAGTGAATCACAGAGCGATTGTTACAAAGTGCGCTTTTTAGTTACAGATGCGGCTTCGTATATGTTGAAAGCTGGTCAGTCTTTTAGAGTATTTTTTTCCAAATCTCATCCATGTCACTTGTTTGGCCCATAGATTGCATCGTATTGCAAAAGAGATACAGACCAGTACCCTCTTTCCATCTGTCAACTAAGTAATTTCAAGTGGGAAAAAACTGTTCCTAAAAGCACCGGCTCATTTACAGTTGTACAATACTCATCTGCCTCAGGTTCCTCTTCCAATGGAACCTGTCCTCACAAGATGGGGAACTTGGTTATCGGCAGTACCGTTCTATCACGAGAACTTTAATAAAGTAAAAGATGTAGTTATAACTATTGATGATAGTCATACTGCGAGTGTTTGTGTAGCAAAGTGAGCATTTGAATCTGAAACTGTATATAAAGATATCAGTTTCATCCATGTGCATTATTCTTAACTTTCGAAGGCAATTAAAGGCCTAGAAACTCGTGATGCAACCCTGCACGAATCCCTTCAGTTAATTCAAAACATTATTAGTTCTTTAAATGGTGCCTCTAGTGAAGCTGGAGAAAAGTTAAAAGGAAACTCAGTGCGGTGTTGGACTCAAACCCAGGACTGAAGAAGATTCGATCCATAAGCAACTACATAAGTGGAATCAGGCAATCTTCGCCAGAAGAATGTTCAGGGTAGTCAATGCCAGTGTACAAGTATTGCCCAGTTACATCCATCGATGTAGAATGATCATTTTCAGCGTATAAATTAATTCTGTCCGACAACAGAAAGTCACTGACCCCTGAAAACAGTGAAAAACTCTACATAACCTACTACCATGGATCATTTTGCAAGGAATGAAACATGTTTGTCAGTTTAATACTGAGTTAAAATTAAATAATATGTTTGTTAAGTGTACTTTGTTTTATTTTTAGTGCATATTTTCAACATTTTTAGTGCATATGTGCATGCATATTTTTGGAGTTTTTAGTGCATATGAATCCAGGCCCTACTTATCAACTGTCGATGGTAGGTTCTGTGCCTACCATGGTTGTAACAGGTAACAGGGAATCAGGATTCGATTCCGGAGAGGGAGCCTGAGAAACGGCTACCACATCCAAGGAAGGCAGCAGGCGCGCGAATTACCCACTCCCGGCACGGGGAGGTAGTGACGAAAAATAATGATACGGGACTCATCCGAGGCCCCGTAATTGGAATGAGTACACTTTAAATCCTTTAACGAGTATCCATTGGAGAGCAAGTCTGGTGCCAGCAGTCGCAGTAATTCCAGCTCTAATAGCGTATATTAAAGTTGTTGCGGTTAAAAAGCTCATAGTTGGATTTGTGTCTCATGCTGTCGGTTTATCGCTCGTCAGTGTCTAACTGGCGTGGTTCGTGGGCCGCCCTGCCGGTGGTGGCGAGTCGAAAGGGCACGACCACCGTGGTTAACCCGCGTGCGGTTCCTGCGCGCCGTAAATGGACCTCGATGAAATCCTACCGCGGTGCTCTTCATCGAGTGTCGAGGTGGGCCAGCATGTTTACTTTGAACAAATTAGAGTGCTTAAAGCAGGCCGACTGCACCTGAATACTGTATGCATGGAATAATGGAATAGGACCTTGGTTCTATCTTGTTGGTTTTTGGAACCCAAGGTAATGATTAATAGGGATAGGTGAGGCCATTCGTATTGCGATGTTAGAGGTGAAATTCTTGGATTTCTGCAAGACGGACCGAAGCAAAAGCATTTGCCAAGTATGTTTTCATTAATCAAGAATCGAAAGTTAGAGGTTCGAAAGTGATCAGATACCGCCCAAATTCTAACCATAAACGATGCCAGCTAGTGATCCGCCAAAGTTCCTCCAATGACTCGGCGGGCAGTTCCCGGGAAACCAAAGCTTTTGGGTTCCGGGGGAAGTATGGTTGCAAAGCTGAAACTTAAACGAACTGATGGAAGGGCACCACGAGGACTGGAGCCTGCGGCTTAATTTGACTCAACACGGGAAACTTCACCAGGCCTGGACACCAGAAGGAATGACAGATTGAGAGCTCTTTCTTGATTTGGTGGCTGGTGGTACATGGACATTCTTAGCTGGTGGAGCGATCTGTCTGGTTAATTCTGATAACGAACGAGACTCTAGTCTGCTAAATAGTTGCATCCGGTATCCGTTCGTGCTACCGGCGACAACAAATCTTTTTAGAGGGACAGGCGGCTTCTAGCCACACAAGATTGAGCAATAACAGGTGTGTGATGCCCTTAGACGTTTTGGGCCGCACGTGCACCACACTGAAGGAATCAGCATGTCCTAGTCCGAAAGGACTGGGCAACCCGTTGAACCTCCTTCGTGCTAGGGATTGGGGCTTACAATTGTTCTCCATGAACGAGGAATTCCCAGTAAGCATGAGTCATAAGCTCGCGTTGATTACATCCCCGCCCTTTGTAGACACCGCCCGTCGCTACTACCGATTGAATGATTTAGTGAGGTCTTCGGACCGGTGAGTGGGATCTGCTTCACGCAGTTTCCGATGTGTCTGGAAAGATGACCAAACTTTATTATTTAGAGGAAGAAAAAATCATAACAAGGATCATTACCAAAATTGTTTTATCAAAAAACATTTGGAGGAGGAGGAGGAGGAGGAGGAGGAGGAGGAGGAGGAGGAGGAGGAGGAGGAGGAGGAGTCGGATCGCCTTGTGTGGTCCCCTCCTCCAGCAAGACTCCCTCAAGGAGCGAGACTCCTGCCGAGACCGCTGTTGCAAGCTCAGGCAAGTCCCGTACGTACTCTGGAAGCGGCGGCTCCATCCGTCGCAGACAGGAGAGTATCGCGGTCCGCCTCTCCTTCGATACAGACGTTCGGCATTGGGTACCTACCTCCCTCGCTCAGTGGAGCAGGGATAACACGAGGAGACCTGTCACAGCTTCGGCCCGGTGGGCAGGTTTTAAATGAACGCAACGCCCATGCTCGAAACACTTCTTAGCTCTGTGACGAGAAACCCATGAAAATGATTGTTTCACCTCCACTCACCGTGGAGAGAAGATCGAAAAATGAAAGAAAACAACCCTCAACGGTGGATCACTCTGCTCGTGGGTCGATGAAGAACATAGCAAATTGCGCGTCGACATGTGAACTGCAGGACACATGAACATCGATATTTCGAACGCACATTGCGGTCCATGGATTCCATTCCCGGACCACGCCTGGCTGAGGGTCGGTTGCTAAAACTGAATGCGACAAGGCATTCGAAGGGTGGGAGCGGCACGGTTCGTGCGGCCACGGCCGCCGTCGCATCTCTTGAGAGCTTCATCTCGGTGGAGCTGCACCGGTCGCCACCACCACTGAGAGTGTGTGAGACGGGAGGGTTTGTGCCGTTTCGCTGCCCTTGCCCCACGACCAAGCTCGAAAGTGTGTGCTGTGTGTGCAGCGACCGAACATTTTGTGCGATACGCACAAACCAAACATGACCTCAGAGAAGGCGAGACTACCCGCTGAATTTAAGCCTATTATTAAGCGGACGAAAATAAACTAACAAGGATTCTCTTAGTAGCGGCGAGCGAACTGGGAAGAGCCCAGCACCTAATCTCGCATGTTCACCCTGCCGAGAAATGTGGTGTTTGGGAAGGTCCACTCATCCCAGGAACCTGCGGCAAGTTCAAGTCCTTCTTGAATGGGGCCATGCTCCGCAGAGGGTGCCATGCCCATAGAGACCACTGCGGCTTTTGGGAGGATCTCTCCTTAGAGTCCGGTTGCTTGAGAGTGCAGCCCTAAGTGGGTGGTAAACTCCATTTAAGGCTAAATACAACCACGAGACCGATAGCGAACAAGTACTGTGAGAGAAAGTTGAAAAGAACTTTGAAGAGAGAGTTCAAGAGTACGTGAAATCGTTCAGGGGTAAACAAAACCCCCAAATATCTCCACCGGGGAGATTCAAGCCTTATCCGCGCCTCTTACCCTGCTTTGGCCAGATGGGTCCGTCCCCTGCACGGAGCAATCTGGCATCAGGGTGGTAACGGGTTTCTACTCGGCCGTTGTAGCCCCCAATGAAATCTTTAAAATCTGGTATCGAAAATTGTCATCACATGTTATTTCAGTTACTTCAAATTTAAAACTTTCAAATTTTTGGAATGCTTACTGGCCCAAATATGATTCTGAAACTACATAAGTATTCCAGACAAAACCAGACTGTCGACTATTAGTACAGAAAAGCCAGTTATTAATCATTTATTCACAACACTGAAAAAGACAATGAACACTTAGATTTATTGATGTAGGAATTCATTCCAACAAAAAATGTATTTAATGAAGGAGGAGAAACTTCTTGGTAGAAATTTTGTGTTACATTTATAAATGAAGTCTTCCCACAATCCAATCATTATATATGCATAATTAAATGCTAATTTCTACTGATTTGGAAAATTTAGTGCATTTTTATAAAAGTTAATATATTTTCCAATTAAACGTAAGAAACTTCATCTTATTTTCCGTATTGAACTGAGATCACAATAATTTAAAGTCTATCAAGTTCCACCTTTTCAATACTAATACAATGTTGTTGGATGATATTTACAACATTATTTATTATTACAGTACATGTTTCGGTGCTCTATTAAGTCACCATCATCAGCTGTTACATATTAGGGAAATTTAATATAACATAATAGATGTTTAGGATTTAATCAATAAATATTCTGTTGTAAATATGTATATGTATGAATTAATTATGACAATATTTTGTTTAATATTTAATATTTATATCGCCAAGTTTTTTCACATTTTCTAAATCAGCTGATGATGGTGACTTAATAGAGCACCGAAACATGTACTGTAATAATAAATAATGTTGTAAATATCATCCAACAACATTGTATTAGTATTGAAAAGGTGGAACTTGATAGACTTTAAATTATTGTGATATTTTCCAATCATCACGTTTTAGGGTGATTTTGAAAATTACAAGTGTATAATATAGTTTGAGTACATGTGAACTATGATATTATTACATGTTTTGGATCATGGTAAGCTAATGGGATCAATATCTACATTTTGTCAGTTTTGGCATAGAATATGTATTTCTTTTCCAGTACCGAGTCCCTCGTTAAAAATTTGCATGTGCAAAAAAATATTGTATAATTGTACTGTATTCAATAATATAATTATAAAAGCTAGCAGAAATATAATAAGCGACTTTAAATGTGGAAGATAGAGCAATAGCCACAACGAAAGCAAAATATGACATCACCAAACTCCAGAAACTTCCCCTGCCAACCGCTGTAGCGCTTTATTTTATTCGTATCAGAAGCAATACAACATATAAATTATTAGTTAAGAATGAGAAATAATTAGATAGGCCTAACTGGTAAAAAACACACTAGAGGTACATTCAAAGTAAGAATTATATCAATCGGACCAGAAAATGGCAAGATCTCGACCATTTGGTGTGACCTTCACTAAATCTTGCATGGTGCAAACGACAGGGCAGGAGTTGCAAAGAAGGAGGTGCGCCATGGTTTGTTGTTCTCTGCAGGCACAGAGGGTTAACTCTTCAGATAGACCCCACTTCTTCATATTGTTCTTAGATCGACTGACCCCAGACCGCAGCCTGTTCAGACTCTTCCATGTAGACCACAACTCTTCATAACCGGCTGGAAGAGTTTTAAGCGCTGTAAAAGCTAAAAGTCCAACTAATATGGCTCTACCTGACGGTGAACAACATTAGAAAACTAGAAAATGTTAAACCAAGATTTCTAAGAAGAGTTCTCTTAATATCTAGGTTCACAAGGAACAGTTATGCATGTATAATAACACAGGAATCCTCCTTTATCGAAAACATAAGAAGTTGTTTCGGGCTACCAGAAACACAAGCATACAAAACCACCATCGAGGAGAAATATAATAAATCCAGCAAGACACCGAGAGAAATAATGGACACAGAAGCAATGAAAACAGAAACCTGGAAGGGAGCGAACTTCGAGCTCCGCCATTTCTATAAAAGATTTGCCACCCACGGTTTCCATGGGAAAATATGTCAGAATGAAGCACACCACAAACCCAAGGAGGACTGAGTCTGCAAATTGTGCAACCAACCATGCCCCAAGTACCATTTGGCGAAATGTGGAAACAAAACTCAATCTTTAAACATGCTGACAAAAGACTGGTGAAAACCAATTCTAATCTAATGTACTCACTGTGTTTAATAAAATTAGAATTAAAATGCAGAAGGCTGAAAGAGTCTACCCAAATAGCTTTCAAAGCCCAATGGGGCAGTAATGATCGGAGCACACATCTGCCATTTTGAGGCAAAATCAGAGCTTGGTGCATGCAAACCATACAAAAATATCTTCAGGGCTACCAACAGTGAGGTTCGAACGCACTATCTCCCAACTGCAAGCTCACAGCTGCGCACCCCTAACCGCACGGCCATTTCACTCAGTCATCAGTATAACTTGGGACTGCACATTGTTGGCACATATGCAAGTTGTTGTTCATTTCATATACGCACGGTCTATCAATATCTGTATGAACATTTGTGAGAAAACTTAACTAGGAGCATGCAAAACTGTTTAACATTTGAGAATGTTCTGAACATTTCCTAAATGATTCAATATCTCAAACAGTAACAAGAAGAAAGAACGAGTCAAAAGGAATCAAACAAGTTCAAAATACACGAGAAAGCAGATCGCCGCAAGCCACAACTGAGTGTGTCTACTGATCCCGTCTAGGCTATGGAGATAGGTACGCCTGAAGACGCTCAAGAAGATGTAACTGAATCGATAAAGATCGGAAATTGCGTGAATTGACAACATTCGCAAAAGGAGACTCCAGGCCAATTTTTTTTCTAAACCTAAATTCTGCCATTCACTTATTTCTAACACCCACACTACGAACTCAACGCTGAAATTACCTGTGGCCATGGCTCCGACACAGCAACTATCTATGTGTTTGTTTCTTACTTCAGCACAGAAAAATTGCTAATCTGATTTATATTAATTTTCATAACTCAACTCTGTTAAACTAACTTAAAATTAAGGATGCATTTGTTTCATTAGTTGACAAAATATTGGATGTCTGGTCACATAAGGTACTTTTGATACCCGCACGAAGGTTAGCGCAGCATCGTCCAAGTGGAGACAGGTAACTACTGTTCTCCGTGATATGTGACGCTCTCCAGGAAA
This sequence comes from Anabrus simplex, assembly GCF_040414725.1. NCBI lineage: Eukaryota > Metazoa > Arthropoda > Insecta > Orthoptera > Tettigoniidae > Anabrus > Anabrus simplex. The sequence continues at coordinate 91,497,453 of NC_090269.1, read as the reverse complement.
CCATACCTTAAGTCGGAAAATTGCATTTTTGGTTTATTTTATATTTTGATAGTAGACAAATTTGTGACCATTTTAGTGAAAACCAGAAGTCTCTTGCTTAAAAACTGATCACTTTATGTATTGCTAGTGGCTTTATGTGGCACTGACACAGATAGGTCTTATGGCGATGATGGGATAGGAAAGGCCTAGGAGTTGGAAGGAAGCGGCCATGGCCTTAATTAAGGTACACCCCCGGCTTTTGCCTGGTGTGAAAATGGGAAACAATGGAAAACCATCTTCAGGGCTGCCGGCAGTGGGATTGAAGCCCACTATCTCCCGCATGCAAGCTCAAAGCCGTGCGCCCCTAACCACACGGCCAACTCGCCCAGTATTCCTTTATGTAACTTTGAAGTTGTAATCAGGAATGTTATTTGTTTTACGTCGCACAGACACAGATAGGCCTTATGGCAACGATGGGACAGGAAAGGCCAAGGAATGAGAAGGAAGCGGCCGTGGCCTTAATTAAGGTACAGCCCCAGCTTTTGCCTGGTGTGAAAATGGGAAACCACGGAAAACCATCTTCAGGGCTGCCGACAGTGGAGTTTGAACCCACTATCTCCCGGATGTGAGCTCACAGCCGTGCGCTCCTAACCGCATGGCCAACTCGCCCGGTCTTTGAAGTTGTAAGAGAGAATTTATTGAATTTCAAGAAAATCTATTGGAAAATGGGGTATGGTACTATGATAATATACTGTATTAAGGATTTATTTAAGGAAATTTAAGAAATTTTAAAAACTTTGACGGTTTCACTGGATAAAGGAATATCAGCTTTGCGTAATACAATTTTTATAAATATTTAGGAATTTTACTCTCCAGAAATTAAATATGTAAACAAGTTCAAAATTTGGAAAAAGTAAAAAAGAAAGTTTTAGTCTTGCGGCATTCACATACGCAGAAGTCTGTCATACGAACTCTGTCTTAAGATGTACAAATAAGATAAGGATATAATAATTATAATACTACTAGCAATGCTAATGTTAATAATAATAATAATAATAATAATAATAATAATAATAATAATAATAATAATAATAATAATAATAATAATAATAATAATAATAATAATGTTGGATATTTTAAAAGATAGTTCCAAAACTACACACAGTCAGTATCAATTAAGGATTTACATTACTAATCTATCTTGTATCCTGTAGTAACAAAACTGAATTGTTGTTAATTTTTCTGGAATGTTCTTAATTACATAAGGCTATTCCTTTTGCAAACACAATTCGTCTCTCTACTTGGTCTGGGTTAAGCAGCCTTCATGTCGTTTGGCCGAATCCCTTGTTTCTGCTGTGCAGTACTCTCAAATGTTGTTGAATACATATTTCATCCTTTCTGCAGTCATGCCTTTTGCTTCAAACTTCTTAGGTAGGTTCTGAAGAAGATTTTCTGCTTCGCAAATCTTCACAATTACAGTTGGACCATACAATTTTTGCTCACACGTTAAGTCCACAGGCATATTCTTTATCACAGTAAAATGAAAGATGTGATCTAAGGAACATTTTTTGAACCATATGCCAGTCATACATATTTATTAACTGGTTGCCAATTTCTTTTCCAATGATTACAGCTTTGTTACGTTTTGACTCAGGGGTGCTATCTTAAGTGACCAAGGCAATATCAATCAGTAAGAAGTATGTGTCACATGGTACCTTTTCTTGAGACCAAATGTCCAGTCACAAAAAAATTTCATATGACCCACTGGCAGCTAAGAAATAAGTTATTTCTTCATGTAAACCTGGCATATCTCTCCACGTGATAAAAGTTATTTTTATATTGTGCGATGCGCTTGTTGGCATGAAGAAACAAATCACAGCACTATGATCAGGCTCCTGTGCA